>NW_027223321.1:6292214-6465185 GCF_030449975.1 Polyergus mexicanus
AAGCAGTGGTATCAACGCAGAGTACTAGTTTGACATTATCCAAATACTTATTAAAACTAAATAGATATTAAACTATATATATATAGGTAAAGTTTTTACATATATATAATAGATTTTTCTCCTATATGCAATCGCATATTTATCTTAATCCCGCATATATATATTAAGAAGAATGTGCGACTGTAACATTCATATCTTTCTACAAAAGGTACAATTTTCTACTATTATTTAAAATATCTGATATATACAGCGGAGCGTGAAATAAATTTCCTAAATACAAATAAAAATACTTTTCTTCTTTATTAAATAATTTAAAAGAAGATGTTTTTCAAGAAATCGTACGACGCGTTTATCACACCCCAGCTAATGAAAGACCTCATGTAGTTCAAGTGTACGCCTTTGTAAAAAGAAGCTAAACTTCGATCTCTGGAAACATATACCTCGCGAATCACAACCTGGAATTTCTCGAAGTCGCCACCAATTTTTGTCTGCATGTGTATTTTGATTACATTCATCGGATAAAACACTGTGCTGGTAAAGCCACCGATGAGCGCACCGCTGATAAAGTTCGTCAGTAATGAATCCTGCTTGCCTATCAAGATTTTCGATTGATCTCGCAGAGTGAAGAACATCAAATTGGACAAGCTGTTTCTATATATGATAGGAACCATGCCGCGATAACATTCAGACACGCCATAATTCGTCAAAAGATACTTAAACGCATGGGGCGTGTTCTTGAATTTATCGTGATATCGCCAATCTTGTAATAATGTTTGTACTCTTTCAAATGGCATGAGCACAGCCTCCACTGTGCCGGCTATATTCGCCGCTAGTACCTTAGCCAGCACATCGTTTATGGTGAGCAAACAGAATCTCTGTTTGCATCCTTCGTACGTGCTAAACATTAGACTGAGCGACAAAGTCTTTTGGCACAGAGGAGGTAAAATTCCACGATACAGCAATTGTATTCCCTCTCGCGATATTTGCCCAACTGCAGTACTCACTGGAACTCCCTCTAAAATCTGTATCATAATAAAAATAATTTTTGTACTGATGATCAAATGTGTTTTTACTTAAATCTTAAAAGTAAGTATGGTCATAATGTATAGAGAAATGTTTATTAATGTTATTTGCATTACATACCTGTCTGAATATGACTTTATTAATAGGGAAAGTGACAGTGACATTAATAACAGCGGCACCCCAGCCGCAAATAAATTCCTTAAGATCATTTCTTTTTATTCTGAGAACTGAATATAACGAAAGTTTTTCTGATGTAATGTTATTCATATTAGTATAATTTTTAGAAACATCAAAGACATCCGAAAGGAAGAATATTCAATTATTCTAATTTTAAATGTACTCCACATATTTCTTGTCCAAAGATATTTGTGACAAATTGCATATTGAATTAGGCATTTTTTTATCTGAAAAAATAAAAACAAAGATTAGCTAATTATCAGTATCCAAGCCTCTTGCTTCTAAATCTCTCATTTGATTAGTGAATTATATGTTATCATATCTGAATTAGTAATCATATTTTACATATATTTATTTTATTATTGACATTTATATTATTTTTTTACACAAAGAAATATAACAATTTCAATGTACATAAATTTACGATTATGATCGATCATTTGCATCTTTGCCAATCTAATTAGTAATTAAAAAATAAGCGTTTTGTATTCGGAAGTGTGAAAAGTCTGCATGATTCGCGCGATTACATTATATAATTTAACCTAATCGTAACATGTGTCGACGAATTTCTAACACATCAATTACCAACTAACATATTTAAACATTCCTTCCGCGCCATTCAACCCATAGCTTTAAAGACATAGATGTGTTTAGATATTAACGGTGCCGGAGACCGTGGCACTCGTTATATCACGCATTTATCATTATCGACGATGTGTGCGTGCCATATTGTGTCTGATTCCACAGCTGATCAGCTGATCAATGGGCGCGTTCAGGAAACACAACTGTTGAGCATCGTCTTGTCAACACTCGACGTTGATTTGTTGGTTCTAGAAGTAAGAACCAATCACGTTCGATTGCTACTCAACGGTTGTGTCATCTGAACGCACCCAATGTTCGGTCTTCGGTCATAGCATTGGGCGCATTCAGGAAACACAACTGTTGAGCATCGTCTTGTCAACACTCGACGTTGATTTGTTGGTTCTAGAAGTAAGAACCAATCACGTTCGATTGCTACTCAACGGTTGTGTCTTCTGAACGCACCCAATGTTCGGTCTTCGGTCATAGCATTGGGCGCATTCAGGAAACACAACTGTTGAGCATCGTCTTGTCAACACTCGACGTTGATTTGTTGGTTCTAGAAGTAAGAACCAATCACGTTCGATTGCTACTCAACGGTTGTGTCTTCTGAACGCACCCAATGTTCGGTCTTCGGTCATAGCATTGGGCGCATTCAGGAAACACAACTGTTGAGCATCGTCTTGTCAACACTCGACGTTGATTTGTTGGTTCTAGAAGTAAGAACCAATCACGTTCGATTGCTACTCAACGATTGTGTCTCCTGAACGCACCCAATGTCTGCGTTCAGCAGAGAAAACCGTTTAGTAGCAATCAAACGTGATTGGCTCCTACTTTTAGAATCAACAAATCAACGTTGACTATTGATAAAACGATAATGGGTGCGTTCAGGAGACACAACCGTCACACGCAATCTTTGATACCACGCGAATATTTATTCCTATAATAGATGGTTGAAAACGTTAAGAAGCAGAGAGTTAAAATAAATATGAAAAATGGTAAAGTGTACCTTAAAAAACTGCACATTAAACTATGATAATAGTTTTAGAACGGATAGTACATCTGGACACGTGGTCGACGTAGTTAGATAGACAAAAACGGGTCTGAGACAGTGTTGTTCTTGGGGACGTTTTTTCGCGCATGCGCATTAAATGTGGCCTTCAGGTATGTGTCACGTTTATAAGAAAAAGGGTGCTATGGAACCTCCACTGAGATAATGTTAAAAATAAAGGAATTAAATAATCTGCAATATAAAAAGCAATATTATGTTCCGAAAAAATGCTGCTAATTTTATTTCCGCGCGCTTTATCACTATACAGACCATTATTATTATTATGATCGGGGCTTTGAAGATTTACTTGTTCTATATGTTTGGCCCTTTGCGAATGTCGTATTAAATCTGTTTTGCTACATCTGGTGATAGTATTGCAAAAAGCTTTATTTTCAGTTGGATGGGGAGCCAACCATCCTTTAAAATTATCTTCATCTAGCCACGCATTAACAAAACGCCTTTCTTTCTTAATGGCTCTTTTTTTGTTTTTATCCTCCATACTAATAAAGAAAATCATATCTATTTATTATTACTTACCTACCCTATACTTAGCCTCCTCTGGAACCCGCCAAAACTTTTGCGCCTAATTGCCCTTGGGTGCACACTACATACTAACTATATACGCCGTCGCTGGATTTCTCTACCACTGCGCTGCGCATGCGCGAAAAAGCGTCCCCGAGAACAACACTGGTAGGGAATCGGGGAACATAGCAAATGATAGCAACACAGCCAACAGCCAATGACAACCAGTATCTGCCAGTATCGTTCGTGTCATCGTAACGTTGTAACGTATAGGTCTTGTAATTGTTGTCCTGTGCAAAGTGAAAACAATTATTATCGATAATAATCTTATATTATTGTCATTGTCAGTTGAATAAATACAAGTAAATGTTTCGTATCACCAAGGCATTCTCGTCAACTTCCAGGAACCTTAATAAGGCTCTCGAAGTGCCTTTAAGACTCTGGATCACACCAAGGTGATACGTCAATCGTCTTTTCATTCGATTGGAACAACCTGTTGCTAATCTCGAGTAAAATTTAAACTGTCAAAAATTACATTAATTTTGTTTTCTATTTTATTCGATTAGCATGATATTCGTATTTCATCGATATCATCACCCTTTGAATGGAGTTTAAATCGTGAAATATATTAATAAAATAAATATTTGTGTATTATTACGTAGGATAAATATTTGATTTTTGGTGAATCAATTTGTATAATTTGTGAAATTCATAAATCATATGTAGCTTGCACGTCGATTCGCATTTTTATATCAATGGTATTTTTAGTTGCAAGTTATGTGCGTGTCAATATATGTGGACTAGTGGACTTTGGAACGTGACCTTGCAAAATATATATATATATACATGTGTACGCGATTGTCAACCATCCAGCAAGCAAAATGATGCAAACTTTGCGCAAAGTTTGCAGCAAACCCGAGCATGCCTTTACAGCAAAATTGTAACAAGATGTGTCCGGAAAAAGCTTAGCTTTTGCTGGCAAGGCTTGTCGCAATAGTATGATGCACATTTTACGCAAATAATAGAGCAAACCTTGCCGTGCACGGCATGACAGCAAATTTGTGGCAAGAACAGGACAAACCTTGCTGTGCACGGGATGACAGCAAATTTGTGACAAGAATAGGGCAAATCTTGCCGTGTACGGCATGATAGCAAATTTGTGATCATTCTCTGTATAGGATGATTCAGAAACTCTGCGACAAACTCTGAGGAACGATAAATCTCGCAGAGAAGAATATTTTTTGTGAAGCAATCCATCATGTTTTCTGGCGCGTCGTTTAAGAATATGCGACCGAGCAGACAAGAGTCTTAGATGGCATTTATTATAATTATGAGATGATGATAATATATGAATAATTGAAAATGAATTCATAATATAATGAATATATGAATTTTATATATATATATATTTACATTTTAAGTAAACAATAAACGGATGATTGAAACTTTTTTAGACATTTATCTGCCCGATCTAAGAGAGACAATCAGTCCAATATCTTAATTCTCTATGTTTGGGATTGTATCAGTAAGTGAACTGATAGAAATAATTATATTTTTAATCTTCTGTCAGTTGCTTTTTGCAAGCTTTATATACTTCTCATGACTAAAAATCAAATACGAGATGGATGCATATAGCGCGTCGCATAACGATGAACAAGCGAACTATCGGCTGAATACTATATTTTTGTAAAGTTTGTAATAAAGTAAAGTTGTAAATTTGCTGTCATGCCATGCATGGCAAGGTTTGCTTTGTTATTTGCGTGAATTTTGCATCTCGTTGTGTCAGAGTATACTTTGTTCTGTTCTTTTCATAAATATGTTATCATATTGTGTACAATAAGGTTTGCTCTGTTCTTGTCGTAAATTTGCTATTATAGCGTGTATAACAAAATTTGCTACTAATTGATGTAAAGTTTGTGTTACACCGTGAGTAGCATCATACGTGTTCTTCTTTGCGTAAAATTTACGAGCAAGCCTTTTTCTATTATTTACAGCATCGTAAGACAAAAAATTTTGCCGTCAATTTGCTTCAAACTTTTTGACAAACCAAAACAAGACAAATGTTTGCTAGACAATTGTTGTCAAAATTAAAGCATACCTTGTCGCAAAGCTTTGGAAAAACGTGATTTTAACATTCTTGGCTATCTGGGCATGTTCCGCATATGTCATATGTTGATAATTTGTAATTTATAAACTCTGTTTATCTATATTATAGATAAATAAATATATAATAATAGATATTATTATAGATTGTTATAGATTCTATAACAGTTATTGAATCACTCTATGATCTATGATCATTGCATTATAGATAGGATAAAATATAATGAATTAAATTGTATATATTGTATGTTCTAAAATGGAACAATCTTTACATATACATTTATTATCGTTTTATTTATTTTATATTTAAGAAAATATAATTGGTTAAATAATAATTCTTAAAAAATAATAATTTAAATATACACACACACACACACACACAATAATTACTAAAATAATGATACTAAAATTGTATCCAATGCATGTTTAGATGTTTGGCTACGCAAGCTGCAGCAAAACCGCTCAAAAAAGAAAAATCACAGGAAAGTGCTTTTGCAAAAGAATCTCAATCCTTCACCATGAATCTCTTCCGTGGTCAATTGCAATTGAGTCAAGTGTTTCCATTTCCGGAACCCATGAACGAGGAGCAAATTGATACGATAAAAATGCTTGTTGATCCTGTAGAGAAGTTCTATGAGGTAAATATCTTTTTAAACAGTAAAATAAGCAAAATATAAGAATATGTATAGGTGACACATGTTCATTTTTCTTCTCTTGTTAGGAAATAAACGATCCGGTTAAAAATGATCAAAACCAATGTGTAGATGAGAAAACGGTAGCTGCTCTCTGGGAACTGGGAGCGTTTGCTCTGCAAGTGCCTCAGGAATTTGGAGGATTAGGATTGACAAATACTCAGTATAGTCGAGTTGTCGAAATATGTGGCTATTTTGATTTGGGTATCGGTATCATGCTTGGTGCGCATCAAAGCATAGGTTTCAAGGTAAACTTTTTCATGGATCTTCTTTTTTGATACAGTTGTTTTCCTTTATTTTTCTCCCCTTATATTTTTTTTCTTTATTTCTACTATTTTTTTCTGATAATCTAAATATAATATATTTCTTTTTTTCTTTCCTCTGTCTTTTCGTTTAATAAACTTTATACACGTGCTTATTTTAGGGCATACTTTTGTATGGCACCCCGGAACAAAAGGCCAAATATCTACCCCGGGTTTGCAATGGCGAGTACGCTGCTTTTTGCTTGACGGAACCAAGTTCCGGTTCCGATGCTAGTTCAATACGTTCACGCGCGATCAAGTCCGCGGACGGATCACACTACGTTCTCAACGGTAGCAAGATCTGGATATCAAACGGCGGTATTGCCAACATCATGTCCGTCTTTGCGCAAGTGCCTTTCAAGGATCCGAAAACGGGCGAAACGAAAGAGAAGATAACAGCTTTCATTGTCGAAAGGGGATTCGGTGGTGTTACCAGCGGACCGCCTGAAAAAAAAATGGGCATCAAATGTAGCAACACAGCAGAGATTTTTTTCGAAGACGTCAAAATTCCGGCGGAGAATGTTCTCGGCAAGGACGGTGAAGGTTTTAAGGTAACAGTTTGTAAACCTAATTTTTCACATTTGTGTAATATTATGAATTGTTAAAAAGAGAGTTAAGAAACATGTTTAATACACTTACAACTTACATTATATTATTATATTATATATACTTACACTACATTATAATCTACTTGCATTATATTTTTATAACACATATAAATCAAATTATTAAATATATTATACTTAATAATTCTTAAAATTCTTTTTTTTTCCACAATTTTTCAAACTTCTACAAAGCTTGGCGAATTATTTTTATTTATAAACTCAAATGTTATACAACGGTATATTCGTTTTAATTCCAGATTGCAATGAATATCCTGAACAATGGTAGATTTGGTATGGTCGCGTGTCTTTCCGGCACTATGCGTTACTGCCTCAACAAGGCTGTAAGCCACGCGACGCAACGCGTGCAATTTGGTCGTACATTGAACAATTATGGCACCATACAAGAAAAGTTGGCGCGTATGACTATACTACATTATATTACCGAGTCTCTCGCATACACAATTTCTGGTAACATGGACTTTGGAAGTCAAGATTATCATTTAGAAGCAGCTATTTCGAAGGTGATTCTCTTGTCATTCGGTTAATTTGATTTATCGAAATTTATCAAGATAATTGTAAAGATTTATAAAGTTACAGTAAATTTACAAAGAAAATTATTTATAGATATTAAATTTTTTAAGGGACTAGGATTCTATAAAGTTCTATAAATAACTTTGGTGTCTTCATTTGATAGGGAGAAAAAGCTCGCTAGAGAAATGAAAAAAAGATTGTGTCTGTTTTTCCTTATTTTATCTAGCCAGTTTTTTACTTATTTTATGATACGAGAACTATATAGAAATGATATACATAGACGACATATACATAGAAACAAAGATCTAATAGAATTCTAGTGTTTACAAACCGCGAATTTATCGTACTCCTCCTCTATATTATACATTAGAAATTCTTTTTGTGTTGCAGTGTTTTGCATCCGAATCCGCATGGTGGATTTGCGATGAAGCTATTCAGATCTTAGGCGGTATGGGTTTCATGTCAGAAACCGGTTTGGAGCGTGTACTGCGCGATCTGCGCGTATTCAGAATCTTCGAAGGGACAAACGACATTTTGCGTCTGTTCGTATCACTCACCGGCATCCAGTACGCTGGTAGTCACTTGAAAGAACTGCAAAAAGCCTTTAAGAATCCCACGGCGAATCTAGGGCTGATCTTCGAGGAAGCTACTAAGCGAGCGACTAGAGCAATTGGTTTAAGATCGCCGCTTACTTTTGGGGATTTAGTTCATCCGAGATTGACGGAAAGCGCTGCGCTTTGCTCAAAGGTAAAAACAATAAAATAAACAGTAGGCTAAAATCTTGTACAACATAAGTTTGTATATAAAGAATATTGCAATTGCAGAGTGTGGAAATCTTCGGTCGAGTGATAGAAAACATTCTTATTAAATATGGACGAAGGATTGTAGAAGAACAGTTTATCCTCAACAGGATTACGCAAGCTGCTTTTGATACATATACAATGGCAATCGTGTTGAGCAGGGCGACCATGTCACTAAACAAGAATCTTCCTAGTGCAGAACATGAATTGTTAATGGCGGAAACTTGGTGCATGGAGGTATGAATATATTTATATTCTTAATTCTAACAGGATCAAAGCTGCCATCTAAACTATTTGCTTATAATCTTTCATTATATGTAATCTAACGATTAGAATATATATTTTTATATTTTATATTAGAAATAAATTTTTAATGTACAAGGGAGCAGTTAGAAAGTCCAACGTTACAAAATATTTTTTCCTCTTAAATAGTAACAATTGATCATTTTCTTATTCTGTCATGTTTCAAATGTTATTTGATCCTATTAGCGATAATGTGAAGCGATTCATTTTATAATTATAATATCAAAAGCGTTATTTAATTTCGCATTATTTTGTATAGGCATCCAGCCGTATTGCATACAATTTGCAGCAGGTCAATTCTGACAAGAACTTGAACATCTTTAATAAATTGAGTAAAATTTCGAGGAACATATGCGACGTCGGTGGATGCGTACAATTAAATCCTCTGGGCTTTTAAGGATGTTATAAATTTATTTCCTTTTCTTGTAAGAAACGACTTATCTAATTTTATAATTTATGCGGGATAAGAACAATAGGAATTGCTCTTTGCATGATGAGAAAAGATATCAATTTCATAATTCTTAATGCAATTATACACTGTCGAACAATTAAGTTTCGAGACTTGTTTCGCATTTCCAAACATTTGATCCATTTGTGCTGCCATTTTAGGGGGTTATTCACAACTCAATACTCAATACGTGGTACAAGTTTTAAATTATTTAGTTCAATAGTTAATAAGATACAGTATAAACCTAGTCTTCTGAAGCAAGCTCTTTCAAAATTTGATTCACGTTTTTTTTTATATCATCTGTATCTTCGAAACATTATTCTTATGCATAGACTCTCCGTAGGCTTGTTGAATCATTTGTAACGTTTCTGTTGGCGACTTCTCTAATTTAACGAAGAATTTAATGTTGGTGCGTTGTCAAGCGTTCCTTCCATTATACCGATTTTTAAACAAAATTTTGTAACACAACTTCGTATGACTGTATCTCATTAACTATTAAACCAAATAATTTAAAACTTGCATTATGTGTTGAATATCGAATTGTGAATAACTTTTTAAAATGGCAGCACAAATGGATCAAATTTTCGGAAATACGAAGCGAGTCTCGAAACTTAATTGTTCGACGATGTATGTATATAAGTTGACGTGAATTCAGTCGATTAAATAAAATGGATTAATCCATAAATCTCAAAAATTTGTATTTAATTAATATGCATTATAAATTTCAAATGGCACGTGTACGCGAAATAAAAATTTCGAATTTTTGGGATTAAAATATAAGTGAAAGAAAACAAGATATAAAAAAATGTGACCAACTATCTTCCATATAAATTGTTTGTACGCATAAAATTTCGAGCAATGAACAAAGCAATTAGTAAATATGTAAGGTATAAAGCATAAGGTGTATCATGTAATATAAATATAAAATTATGTATTTTTAATATTCTCTTCATACCTTTACACGAAACGACGATTCCAAATAAATACTCATACAAATATTTATTTGAAGTTTCCTTTTTTTAGATAGTATTTATTTATATATATCCATCACTTTTGTTAAAATAATAAAAATAATCATTTAATATATAGATCACACGATGTATTAAGTCGTCTTTTACATAATATAAATTAAATTAAAGACTTTAAATGGGAGAAGTGTATCGTGTTACAGCATATATATCTTATACATTTAAAAATATTTATATATAATTTAATATTATATCATAGCTGCTCTCTTTTCCCACTTAAAGAAACTCTTTGTAGCATAAGACATATGAAAAAAATGTATCATACAGGAAGCTACAATCATTAATTATAATAACCAATTGCTCGTTTTTTTTCTAATCATTAAATGCATAATTTAACAATATCACAATTATGCGAATATTAAGATGCACATTTTTCCATCGTATTTTATCCATAATAAGTGGAAGCACACTGTGTATCTATATATATACTATCTATCTATATATATATATATATCTATATATATAGATCGAGTGTATCTTTTTTTTTTTCAAAGTGTGTAACATCCGTGTGTAACATGAGATTAATATTTTATGTAAAACGAAAATGAGGCGAAGAAACATGTAGCTGCATGCACAATCCGCACAATATGATCGTATATTACTTGAAGTTTGAGAATCAAATTGTCTTGCCATTTTCGATTTCTCGCAGTTTATGAAAGCTATGTTAAGTAAAATAAACTTTTTGAATTGCGACTTTTTTAACAGTAATTCTAGCAAAATAAAACTCTTTGTTTATTACATAGACAAAATTAAATAATATAGAGTTGGTCATTTCTAATTGAATAATGTAATCAAAAATGTGTAATTAATCGAATAGATGTCTTATTAAACATTTAAAGTAAACCTGATTATAGACTGTTTAGATAAAAATTATTGTATATTAATGGGTTCATTGTAAATTTTTTTTCTCCCCATTTTAACGAGCCAATAAGTGCACGTGAAAATTTGCCGAATTTCAATAAAGCTTGAAATCTCGCTCAATTTTCGTAGTGGCAGTGCTTTGCTCGAATTCTCATGACGACATCTATTAATGCGAGAACTTTAGATTCGAAGGGTTTCGATTCTCAAACTTGAAGCCGACTTGAATACATGAGCGTTCGAATAAATTAGTCGATTTTACCTCAAACTAACTTATACATGACACAAAACTAATGTGAAAGGTGGGGATTATTTTTCTACATGCAAAGAAGGCAACATGTCGGGGGCGAGGGAGGCAGGAATTTACCTACGAATAGTTGATAGACGTCGTAACAATGACTGCAATTTTTGTAACCTTTGAGAAAAATAGAACATCTGAGAAATTATTCTCTTTATATATATATATATATGTATGTATGTTCGTTACTCCAGGTATGTTATTTTACTCGTTGAAGGGATGAAAGATCATCCATACAGTCTCTATGAGTCTACGTAGTTTATTCAGCAGAATGCGTGTTTTCGTTCATATCTTAAATCTAATAAATTACCGTTGTTCATATAACGATAAAAGTATAAGAAAGAAACGCCCGAAACAGAATAAAAGATGATTACAGAAGAATGTTTGTTATAGCAATCTAGCGAATCGAAATATAGAGTACTTTTTAACATAGTGTAAAATTTTTATTTAGACAAATAGTTTTTATATTAAAAAATATATTGTTTAACAAGAAAATTAACGTAAAAAAGTGCAAAGGATATTGAAACAGGATAATAATAGCATTCAAAATAATATCACGATCGCCTGGTCAAGATTATCTCGATAAATTATCTAAAATAAAAAAATAGGCATTTTTTATCTTCATGCTTGTTATTTTTGGTTCACGAAAGAATTTTTTTTTTAATTTATGCGAAATTTTTCGTAAGACCAAATATATCTGAACATGGGAATTGAATCCACAAATTTTTTTTTTTATACTTCGAAAAAAAATAGAAATTTAAAAAATGTTTTTCTGTTTCAATATTTTTTGCGATTTTTTATCTAGATTTTATTATTAAAAATATATCTTTTTAACAAAAGACGTTTGTTTATATATTTAAATAAAAATTTACATGTTAAAAAATATCCTATTTTTCAATTTGCTAGTTCTTATAACGTTTGAATAGGACTGAGAAATCATCGTCGTTATCTCTCTGAGGCATGATCGCCAAAATCACATATACACACTATACAATACCACTATAATGCAATTATTCCAATCCGGTAGGCCGTCAAACTCCAAGAAAACAATCAATGTCCCTTTTTTTTTTAATGCTCGACAGACAAATCTCGGCAATCACACCTCACTTTACCGTGCAAACGATGATAAAGTCCAAGTTCTGTTTGTTGTAGCACTTGATATCTATATAAAAAGTTGGTTTGAATGTCTCCTAAGAGCTTATATCTCTTCGTATTATTCTTAATTGAATATACACGCGTAACCCTGATATTCCTCAATATGAAAATAAATCTTTGTGACTTTCGATCCTTTATCGCAATCTTTACATTATCATTCTATGACTTGCTTAAATGTAACGTACACTTGGTATTGGTGTTGAGAAAAGAAACGGCGCAACTATATTGTGCCAGCATATGCGTTTCTCATGTTATAAAATCAACTGATCGGATTTTTATCGAAGAACATCGGCACGCAATTTTTATATTCACAGTTAATGCAAGCGAAGATAATAAGTTCGACACATCTACGAGCGAATAAATGAAATTAATTAAAAGATCGCCGATTTTTTAAGGCTGATGTTCGCGATGCGCGTCAATCCATTTGCAAAAGTACTTAAGTACTTGCTCGATTGCTTAAAGTTTTACTTTCGTTGTGCACACTTTTGCGTTTAATATCTTAAATAATCGACCACCCATCGCGCGCTCACAGGCCACGCATCTATGCGAAACTGATCGCTTATAACGCGTTTATATATCGTAATATTAATCGCCTCCTCACGACTCAATATGATTCATAATTTCTAATACTTAATATATATTTAAAGATTGTATCGCGCATACAAAATAATTTTATACCATTTTCCTTAGATTCTCATCGTGTATTAAGGTCTTCAAAGAATTGGAGTTTTATATACGAAGATCTTAGAAAAATACAGTTTTATATTCGCAACGAATTAGATTCAAAATATAGAAATTAGATAAAAAATAGAGAATCGCTGTACTTTCTAGACATTTTTCTTTTTTCTTTACATTTTTTTTCTTCTTGTACAACAAGAACACATTTGCTGTTTATATGCGGAATATGTAAAACTGTGCAGATAAAAGAAGCAAATTTAGCAGTGGGGGGGGGGGGGGGACGAAATTATCTCTCCTTTGCAACTAATACAAAATCTAAAACTTTCATATTAAAATGAAATTATAGTTGGATAATAAACAAAATGATGAAAAAAAACGTAATGAGCGTTGGATGGTTGATCTTCGATGATATATCTCGTAATACAATATAATAAATTATTTTGCGCATTATTATCGCGCTATTTGGCCGCACATAAACAATTATATAACAATACTGATTTATAATAATTATAATATCGACCGTACTTTTATACATTAGAAAAATCTACAATAAGAAGCGAGACGTAATCGATCTTTTGCAGAGATAGATCATTATACATTATACACAAAATTCAAAGATTAAATGTAAATTAAGATGACTGGAAATCTGCGAAAGGACATCAAGATGGCTTTATCCGGTCATTGTTATCATATTAGGTAACCACATCAGGTCCGAATCAACATCGAGAATCATTTTATCACGCTTCGTTTTACAGTAGTCATTAAAAAATAGTATTTATCACGCGCTTAGTGGAGGACGAATATACCGAAGCAAAAATTATTACGCCGAACTGTTTGAAAGATGGAAAAAAGTTAGAAGTATTTTAATTCGAATCCTATCGATTAACCGGGATATACTTAAGCGCAATTTAAAAATCGTTAATCTCCTGCTGTCGATTGGGATATTACAAGTAATTCACAAGAACTTGCCGAGTTAGGAATTATATGATTCATTACCTGGAGTAACTCGCAAGATAGACACAGAGAGGAAGAGTTAGGTAGTAATCTAACCCTGTGCTATAGATAGATTTTTGAATGTTTGTCCGTTCCAAGCGATGGCGATACAATAATGCTGAAGTAGCTGGGTAAGAAGTTCTCGTTCGTCCAACATCTCTATGTGCTCGATTCGACTACGATCCATTACAGGCAGTGAATCATAAACTTCCACCATCGTCCATGAGCTCGTGCCCTCCCAGTTATTTATGGTAAATCTGCAATAAAATGAGAAACAAATTATCATCTCGTTGAAGAGATAAAGTGTAAAGGATATACTTACCGCCTTTGTTGAGTCTCCAACGTCTCGCAGTCTTCCACGCCCGCCAATAAGCATCCGCGGCTACGGAGATTCGATAACATGACCTGGCCGAATTTATCCTTCATGTTTACCTGCTCGTAACTGACGAAGAGGCTGTTTGAAAATTTGCCTGCTAGCCATTTCAACAACGACGTGGTCGCGCTAGCATCTACATATACTAGAACACACTCTGCGAGGAACAAGGTAGGTAAATTGAAATTAACTTCGGCTTGGATCAACTTGTTATTCAATTCCGCTATATGTCGCAGATCTGTACCGACTAGATGGTAATTTGCGGCGTGCAGCTCTGTGGTCGAAAATCGGATCTCTCCGTCTGAAAACAATTATTACGTGGAATGTGTAGAAAGAGCGTAGATAATTTTTAGATAACGAGATAGTAATATCGCGCGTTCCAAGATACCTTCGGTGTTTAGCTTATCGATTAATTGCTTGTGCTTTTTGATGTGATAACATTTCTTCGCAGTTATACTGGGAAAATCGAGTTCTACGAAGTTCACGGGGCTATTTCCCGCCTCTCTCAGCCTCCAGTAGAGTGTGTCAAAACCACAGCCCAAGTTTATGATCTGTCCTTTACCAACAGACAACTGCACAAAAAGTCATATTCCGTTAAAATTAATAATATTAACCATAATAACATATTCTTTTAATTTCTATGTCATAAACATATTTTCTCTCTCTCTCTCTCTCTTTAAATTTCTTATACTTTATAATTATATGTACATAAGCAAGATATCTATATTTTTAATAATATTTATAAACTCTATTATATATATAAATTATAACCATACAATATTATATTTTCTAAAATTATAAAATTATTCGTTTTTTAATTATTTTATTGATTAATCAGTATATTGAAACTCTTTGCTTTTTTAGACATTTATGAAAATAAATTTTAAAACCGAATTTTTAAATTTATGGCAACATTTTTAATAAAGAGATTAATACAATATAAATGATAAATTTCACAAAAAAAAAATTAATTTTTTTCAACATTAGACTGCCATTATACTGTCTTAGAACACATTTTACCTGCATTATAAAAAAATGATTGATTTTTCGTTTTTGTGCTCACGATTCTCTATATAAATAAATATCTATGTAGGTTTGTGTATACATGCACACATTTTTCCGATACTCTCCTAACGCGTATTCGAATAAAATAACTTCAAAGCCGGAAACAAATATTCATTTATACAGAGTGTCCTATAATTAGACTGACAAACTTCAAGTTATAAAGAGCGCCAAAACAAGCTAATTTTGTCAATAAATTCGCAAATAAACTGTTTTGGCACTAGATAATTAAAGACTAACAAGAGCAAATATCTTTGAAAAAAAATTATTTTCTTAAAATTTTAGTAATGTGGTTAAATAAGAAGTGTTTTTACCATGAAACGTTTGTATAAAATATTTTTTGATATCTCGAATAATTTTCGAATATCCAGAAAAGCAAAAAGCCGCTCTATATATGAGGAGTAATTTCGCACCTTAAGCCCGTATCACACTACGCATTAAAAATTGAAAATTGAAGATTAAAGATTGAAATTTGATTAATCATGGCAAAAGAAATGAAAATTTTTTTGTTTTGATTGATCAAATTTTATTCTTTAATTTTCAATCTCAGACTTCAATGCGTAGTATGATACGGGCTTTCGAATCTTTTTTAAACCGCAACCGGAAATTTCTAAATTCATCAAAATCAAAATTTTCGAATTCGCGAGATTTCCTTGTTAATCTTCAATTCTATAGCGCCAAAACAGCTCATATACGAATTTATTGGCAAAATTCGCTTGTTTTGATATCCTCTATAAACCACTTGAAGTTTGTCGGTTTAATTCTGTGACACCTTGTATACGATCGTGAAATATTTTCATCAATTCGGAGATGAAACACGAGGAGCTGCTGCACACGCCGCAGCGCGTTTTTCATTGGTCTATACAGGGTGTCCCAGATCATTTGGAACAATACTCGTGTGGAGATAGAGCAGACCAAACTGTATCGAAAAGTCATCTTTCATTTTTTTTTTTTTTTTTTTTATAATACTTAATAAAGAAGTTATTATTGAGTAAAGTCTGGTCAATCAGCGCCAACCTTTAGCCAGTCGGTGAGCCGTGAAATGTCTGCTGCCGCATACTATCAGGCGCGCGGCTCACCGACGTGCACCCGGCTAAAGATCGGCGCTGATTGGCCAGATTTTACTCAATAATAACTCCTTTATTAAGCGTTATAAAAAAAAAAAAAAAAAAAAATGATACAGTACTTTTCGACTCAGTTTGATCCGCTCTATCTGTACACAAGTATTGTCCCAAATGATCTGGGTCACCCTGTATATCGGCTGACGGTCGCGATAAAAGCGGGGAACCTCACGGGAATTGGGACAGGGCCTCGGCCGCCGATGGGTCAAGGTTTCCGCCGCTGCACGTCCCTGTCACCCGGATCAGCTGTATCTCACCCCCCTCCGCCCCCCCCGCCCCTCCTCCCCACGCCTTTACATCCCGCCATCACCGCATCATCCCCGATTGTTTCCTCTAATATGCTCTTATAGGTTATACTCGCCGAGACCTTGCGCTCATCCTATCTGAACTCTCTGCGTTCGCGATAAGAAATCCCGCTCGTACATTTTGGCACGCACTTTTCGAAAGCGAAATGAGAATGTATATCGAAGATACACAGCGCAGAAAGTGCAGAAGGTACAATCGCAGGAAACGAACGTTATCCAGTGTCGCGTTCAGGAAACCGTTCTTTTCAAATGTATTACTTACGCCTTTCGCGTTGTATGCTCGAAATAGAATAAATAAACAAGTCTAATAAATGGAGAGAGAGAGAAAATACAGACGAAAAGAACGAATACAATGTATATATCGAAACGCGTTGACACTCACCTTGAGGAATTTGTCAACGAAGAGCTCGATGCCCCTGACTCTGGCATAATAGCCACGATTGATCTCGGGCGCCTTCCGAGCGGTTTGTTTGACGAACAGGCTGATGAACGGGTCGCACCAATAGCCGAGCTGCACCGCGTAACGCTTGCACTCGCTGGCGTCGTCGTTGGTGGCCTGTATGGCCTCATCGTCCGCCATATCCTTGATCATCACACCGGCGCCGGGGATAGTGGCGGGTTGCCGCACGGACTCCCTTATCTCTCTCTCTCTCTTTCGTTCACTCTCTTAATCTTTCTTCTCCCTCTCTTTCTTTCACTCAGATCGAAACGATCATTCTATCACTCGGAGTTTCGCGCGGCGCGCGCGGACACCCCGGAGATGACGGATGAGACGGTCGAGCAGACGATCATGTATCTGTCACTCGCGGCGCACTACTACACCACTATCGGCCATACTTGCCTCAGTTAGGGCCGTGGCACATAAAAAAAACTGAAACAGTTAAAGCGGGGAGCAGACACTTTTGCATAAGCGCATAATCGTAAGCATAAGAAATTTGATTGGTCGATTTCCTCATGCATAAGAAAATGGACCAATCAATTTCATTATGCATGAGAGAATGGACCAATCAATTTCCTTATCATAAGAAAATTGACCAATCAAATTCCTTACGCTTATGATTATGCGCTTATGCAAAAGTATGTGCTCCCCGCTTTAGACTTAAGACGTAAGCAAATTGACCAATCACGGTCGAACAATAAGGTAACCATATTGAAACGTAGCACGCTGAAAATTCCATAAAATGCAAAAGTGTGTGTTCTCCGCTTAAGACTTAATGCGGCGTCTACAATAGAGATTTTAAGCCCTAAGCCTTAAGAAATTGACCAATCACAGTCAAGTATGAGAAGAATACTCGACTGTGATTGGTCAATTTCCTAAGGCTTAGGGCTTAAAATCTCTATTGTAAACGCCGCATAAGACTTAAGAATTTCAACCATACGGAATTTTCAGCGTAGCTTACGTTTCAATATGGCTGCCTTACTGTTTGACCGTGATTGGTCAATTCGCTTACGTCTTAAGTCTTATGCGGCGTCTACAATAGAGATTTTAAGCCCTAAGCCTTAAGAAATTGACCAATCACAGTCAAGTATGAGAAGAATACTCGACTGTGATTGATCAATTTCTTAAGGTTTATGGCTTAAAATCTCTATTGTAGACGCCGCATTAGAGCCTCAGCACAATGAAAGGAATAAGGAACAGGGAATAGGGAACAGAGAACAACCGCATTTGTGTGCGCATTCTCTCCACTGTGGTTGTTCTCTGTTCTCTACTCCCTGTTCCTTATTCCTTTTATTGTGCTGAGGCCTTTACTGTTTCAGTTTTTTCATGTGCATCGGCCCTTAAAGCCCGTATCAGACTACGCATTGAAGATTGAGATTGAAATTTGACCAATCAGGACAAAGAAATTTTAGTTCCTTTTGTTCTGATTAGTCAAATTTCAATCTTTAATCTTCAATTTTCAATGCGTACTCTGATATGGGCTTATACCTGCCCCCGCAGTGCTGCACCGCGAGTCTACACCTGCACGTTATATCGCCGCGCAGGAGCGGCGCTGAGATACCGGGCGCCCTTACGTTTACTTACGCTTATGTGATATAGCGCTAATGAAACCCCTGAATTTTTTTCTAAAAAATTAAATTCTATTCATTAAATATTTGGGATTATTTTAGTTTTAGTCGAAATATATAGGATGCTCCAGAATTAGACCAACAAACATCAGGTTGACATAAAAAACATCAAAATAAGCCAATTTTGTCAATAAACCCGTATCTGCAAATGAACCGTTTTAGCATTAGAGAATCAAAGATTAACAAGAAAATCTCGCGAACCCGAAAATTCTGATGAAATTTTGATGAAACTTTACACACATATTGGGAGGAGGTGGAGGGAGGGGGGGGGGGGGAAATAGATGAATTTAGAAATTTCCAGTTGCGGCTTAAAAACAATTTTAAGGGGTGAAATGACATCTCATATGTGGAGCGGTTTTTTGCTTTTCGCGATATATCTCGAAAATTATTCGAGAAATGTTTCATACAAAAGTTTCATGGTAAAAACATGTCTATTTAATCACATTAATAAAATTCCGAAAAAAAAAAAAAAAAAAAAAATTCTTTTTCAGATTTTTCCCCTTGTTAGTCTTTGACTCTCTACTGCCAAAACGATTAATTTGCGAACCAGAGTTTATTGACAAAATTGATTCGATTTTGGTATTCTTTATGACTACCTAAAGTTTGTCGGTCTAATTCTAAGATACCCTATATACATGCGTATTCGGTAAAGCGAGATATCCAGATAGTTAAGTTTGTCGAGAGCAGATCTTGTTAAAGTATCCGCTACGAATTTTGTCGGCAAAGTGCCAGCGATAATCTAACAGAATCTGCTCTGTTACTAATCTATGCCCATCATATCTTTACTAACAGATACTAAAAAATTTCTCTTGCTGGACTCGATTGTCTGGAACAATAATAAATTTCTCGTTGACGATACACATTTTATTAAAGATAAATCTTGTTACAAATCTTGCATTATAGATGCATCTTTGGAGTATCTCCTATCACTTTCTTCTTTCAAACATTTAGATTTTAGATCGATAACAAAATTACATTATTATATATATAGAAGTCTTCTTTTTTTAAATTACCATTAAAAAGCTTTCAGTGTATTACATACTATATTGCAATAAATTCTCTTGAAAGAGTAGTGTTGTACGCATTTTAAAAAAATTATTTGCTTAAATCTAAATTAGAGTAAGGAAAGAATTTGTACATATATCTGTGTGTTTGTGTGTGTCATGAGAAAGGTGTATATTTCCTGAAAATATCAACAAAACAGAGTAAAAATACACACTGAAAAATATAATTTAATATATATATATAAATATATGTGTGTATATATATATGTATATATATATAAAATAAACGGTTAAGATTCCTCGCGTAATATCTCAGTTGCCATTTTCGCAAAGCGTTGCGTTATTCTCGTATGTGTAATATAAATTAGCATGCTTTCTCTCCCTCTTTTCGTTTCTCGATGAAACTGTAATTCATCAATTGAAGATCTCCTTTTTTAATTTTTCATTTCGTTCGATCGATATAAATAAGCAATGATAAGACTTGTGTTATTACAATGTATATAGAGGAATTATATAGTGTTCCGGAATGAAACTGAAACACTTTACCAGCGTACTTCCGAGCACGCTGACAAAGTTTATTGCTTTCGCTCCGAAACACCCTATATACATTGTATAACATACATATATAAAACGTAAAATCTTCGCGGTAATTTCACAAATGATGATTGGCGTTCGATTCGCGTAAATTTTAATAAACATGATTCAATAGAACTGATCAATCATAGTTGGTTTTCTCTTCTTCTTGCAATTTATCAAATTTATTATTACTGAAGTAAATAGACAGATATAAAATACTCGCTCACGATAGGACATTCAAGTTCGCGTTGCTCGGGCAAGGCACAGCAGGTTGCATCGTAACCCATATTATATCATATACGGAATATGCGAGAGCCCGTTTGAATAACGTCAGACATGAGAAAACGATAATTACACAAATAAAAATGAGTAGAGTATATATCAATAAAAAAAAGAAAAAGAGAGATATAAGACAAGTGTGGAGTAAGGCGTTGATATAAATAAGAATTATGTATTGCGGCGATTAAACTTTCCGTATCGCTCGATACTTCTGGCGAATATCTCGGTATCAAGCTCAATGGCGATATAGAAACTTTCTCTTGCGAGATATATTAAAAGTATCAAAAAACTGTGTAACAGACTAGCAAGTATAATCTTCTATTACCAAGTGTTCTTTAATCCTTTCGAGATGGCGTTCGGCTGTATTATATAGTTGACAGTTTTTATCACTGTCTTTTTTAGCAAGCTATTGAATCTCAATAGCTAATCAAGCCGTTTCTCAACGAAATTTCAAATCTTAAGAAAACTATTTAAAAAAATTTGAGCGCGAAAGTATTTAGTTTCTCAGCAACGTGAAATCTCGAAAAGGTTAAAGCTCTGAACTTCGATGTATCCCCGTCCATCGGGAACGATTAAGGACATCTTCCCGATCTCTCGGATTTTCGCATTATTACGTATCGTCATTGTCGATTCGGATCACTCTTCCGTCTCGGATTTCTTGCCGATCGTTCCTTTCCCGTTGGTACTCTTCGTCTTTCGCTTGGGCGGAACAGGCGCGTCGGAGGCGACGGCAGCGGCGTTGGCTGATGACGACGGCGGCGGCGGGGTCTCCGGCACACTTGTGTCGGTTTCTAGAGTCTGTCCGGTCTTCGCGCTGATCTTCTTCGTAACTTTCACGGTCTTTTTTGGCTTGCTCTGGGAACCGTCCGCGGCGGTTGCGCCCTCCGCCGTGGTCGATGAAATCTCCTCAGGTTTCGTTTTCGGTTTCTTCACTACCTTCTTTACCGTCTTCTTCGCCGCTTTTTTGTCCGCACCTTCTCCATCCACACCATCCGGCGAATCAGACTTCTTTAGGCTCTTCTTCCCAGCTTGCTTTTCTTCCGCCTCCTGCGTGCTCTCTACAGACGGACTGGTCGGCGGTGTAGCCTCGATCACCGTCGGCGTCGATGGGATATTGAGTGCTTTCGCTTCAGTAAGTTCTTCCGCCAAACTTGGCTCGGCAATCTCTGATGTCTCTGGAATTTTGCTAGACGATTTCGTTATTACTGCTGCTTCCGTTATTTCGATTTGCTTAATTTGTTCGGTAGACTCTGCCGTTTCTGCTTTTATAATTTGCTCTGCGGATTTCGCTTCTGCCGCTTCTATTTTTACAATTTGCGTTGGAGACTTTGGTTCCGGTGCTTCTATTGTTCCATCAACTTGTTCCGTGAGTTCCGCTGATTTTTCCATTTTTACAGATGATGTTTCTGGAGACATGACGCTGCTAACGGATTCTTCTATCTTCTCTACAACAGCCGATAATGTTTCTGATGGTGCATCTTTTGTGATAACTAAATCATTTGCGAGTTCTTTTACCTGTCGAGCGGAAGGGTCAGCACTTTCTGATAAATTGGCAACTACAGTTGCGATATCATCGTGTTTCTCACAAACCGATCCGTTCAATTGAACAGGTTTTGTGATCGCTGCGGGAACGATATCCGTGGATTCATGCACGGCTGTGACCGTCGTAGCAATTGCTTGATCGCGCATGGTTACAGCCGCGCCTGACACGGACTCTTTGGGTTCCGCCTGAAGAACCGATTCCGCTACCTGGATAGGCACGGGACTCACGGTGGAAATTTCAGAAGCCGCCAGCAGCATCTCTATGTGCTGCTCACGCGGATCTATCGTGAGAGGTTGCGTTATATCGGATTCGATAACATGTTTCTCGGTTTCTTTCTCGGACGCTTCGCTCGTTATACAAGCAGCTATATTCTGTGGGCTATCTACGCTAATCTCAGTGGTTTTAAGCTCCGTTGCATCTTGAGTAACGGAAGCTGGAGTTGCTAGTTTCATCTCAATAAGCGTGCTCTCAATTTGCGTAACAGGCGTAATTACATCTTTCTTAGAGACGACATCTACCAAGAGACATGTTGATGCTTGTGAATCAACTTGTTGCGTTTCGACATTGGCTTGAGACGCCGATTCTTGGGTAGAAGACAATTCAGTATTTGTTTCGCATAATTTTCTGTCTGTTGGTTTTGCGTTTTCTATCGCGGCCGGTTGCATCGGCTCGCTTGACACCTTTATTGCAGCAGTTTGTACCGTGACACTTTCTTCGGAAGGTAACACAGATGTTTTCTGCTCAGAGGATTGCGCGATGGTGACGCTTTCGTCACTGATTTCACACGTAGTTTGCGCCGTCGAAAGCTTTTCCTCGGAAATTTCGCATACTAGAGATTGCGTTGGATTCTTGTCCGCCTTATCTGGATGAAGGGAGAAGAGAACATGACAGATATATAAATAGTCAGACAAATATTTATAAAAGTATACAGAGAAAACTATTCTAATAAAAAATTGCATTATGCAAAGAAATCGTGCAAAAATTCTATACGATAAATACTGTTTCTTATTAATTCAAATAGGAATAAAAATATCGATTAATGCGAGAAACAACGACATACTCGTATTTACAGATGTTACATTTTTTAACCTTCTTAGGCAAGATAGGCAATGACGATCATGATTCTATTCCCATATATTAAAATACGCTACGAGTTTGAACAGTGCAATGTGCTCAAGTGAAAACAAGAACTATGAAGAAATGAATGCATTGGTAATAATACATATTTGACAATATGTATGATTTTAACATATATGTGAAACATATAAATAATGCTCATGTGCTCATTATTAATGTAAAGCGTATAAAGCGTAATCGATGTAACTTAATATTTTGCATACATAATGCATAGCAATTTTAAAGCATATAAATAAAAATTATTTTGCAGCAAGTTAAAGAAGTGATGTTCCAGAAAATGTTCAATTAGTAAACAATTGAAATAGATAATCTATAAAACAGGCATGCTATTATGTTTTTCAATTATGTTCATATACGAAAGCATAAGTATTTTCCTAGTATTTGTATTAAATTGTATCTCACACATTTTGTTCGTATATATACGGGGTGTCCCATTTTAAAAGTTCCACCCTCATAACTTTTCAGGATCAACGTTTGAGGAAAACGACTCGGATAAAAGTTGTAGAGAACAAAGGGGGCTATCTAATAGTGACTTTGGATTTGACATTAAAGGTCATTTTCAAGGTTATTTGAAGGTCAACTTTCGTTTTTTAAATGGAACTCCCTATTTTTCATTACATATTCTTGTAGCTTATCTCGAGAGCTTTCCAAAACACTATAATAAAGTATTTTTTCATTAAGTACTTTTTGAGTTATTTTATATTTTAATCTGACATATTTTGATATAAAAAATAAAATATTTTGTAAAATATTCAGTTTTCGATAATTTTACCGTAATACTTCTACGTACAGAATAATAAGACAAACTAATTAGTGCCAAAAAAAACAAATGATTGTTTTTAAGAAAATTATTTACAATGTATTTTTTTAAACAATTATTTGTTTTTTTTTTTTATACTAATTGATTTGTCTCATTATTCTGTACATAGAAGTATTACGGTAAGGTTATCAAAAATTAAATATTTTACGAGATATTTAATTTTTTATATCAAAATATGTCAGATTAAAATATAAAATAACTCAAAAAGTACTTAATAAAAAAATACTTTATTATAGTGTTTTGGAAAGCTCTCGAGATAAGCTACAAGAATATGTAATGAAAAATAGGGGGTTCCATTTAAAAAACAGAAGTTGACCTTCAAATGACCTTTAATGTCAAATCCAAGGTCATTATTAGATAGCCCCCTTTGTTCCCTACAACTTTTATCCGAGTCGTTTTCCTTCAAACGTTGATCCTGAAAAGTTATGAGGATAGAACTTTTAAAACGGGACGCCCTGTATATACATTTAATTTTACAAATGTAAATAATTTGTTAATTTAAAAATATGACATTTATAAAGTTTTTCGTATTATATAAAAATGAGATAAAATTCAATATATATAAGAATAAAGAAATAATTGCATTTATACATTTTATAAGCTAATTTAGTATATGATATAATTTTGGAAGGTATCATAATCTTACATAATTCTGTCATTTAAAGTAAGGATAAAGAAAAAAAGAAGTAATGATACGATGATGTTTTGTGTGAGCGCATAAAATATTTACCCCATTAAAGCAAAACGACAATACAAGATGCAGCAATGCTATGGCGCCAGGATCTGTTAGTTGCTGTCCTCTGTTCCTGTTTCAAACACTCAAACTAGATCAATTGTATTAACAAGAGATATCAATTTTTTTTTCTTTTTGTATGTTCGGAATATCGCAACAAATTAAATATCACGTCCCAATATAAACATCTCGATTTTCAATCGTTTCCTCGCTTGATATAACGTCTTCAAATCGAAACTGTGAAAGTGAATACCGCATGCTGTATTAAGTGAAACGAAAAAAACAAACAAAAACGCAAAGCATCTCGAGGAAACGGTTAATGGCTTTTTGCATTGTGAGAGCACATTGAATTATTTTAATATCTCGCAAATCTCTTTATTTTAACAACTCGTGAAAAGTGCTCGTCGAGCTGTCGACGACAAAAGTGTCGTTATCTCAGTATCTGGTGTGTGCACGAAACATTTTTTAATTTAAAATACATAAGATTACCTGTGTAATCCCGATTCATGAATGCGCTTGAAATATTTGTTACGATTTTATTTAGAATATATGTTTTTTCAATTACGTATATAAGAGAGAGACATACCAACTGATTTATTTACTTCGACATCTATAGGTGTAACAGTCTTTAGCTCAGCAGACTCATCGTCAGCAGTAGCGACGCTTTCCTTTGATTCAGCAACATCCTACAAGTATTTGTCAGTGATATGAATTATTCATCACCAGAACTCGATCTTCATTGTAGCTTACACAACTTTTGCGGAATTTAACTACTTGCTTGATTGATTTTAATGATTACGATTCAGAAACTTCCGAATTTTGCTAATTGCATAAGTATTTCATTTAATATAAAGCTACCTCTTTAAGTGGAGATGGTTGACGTTGCGGCGAAAGAGAAAGTGTCTCGCAAATCTTTTTCCATATATTGTCGAAGCGGTCGCGACCCATGTAGTCGATCTGTCCCTGCTCCCAGCTCTGCTTCCTCATATGCTCCTCCAAGGCTATTTGCTCGGCGCTCCTCGCTTCGCCCAACGTCAACTGAGCCAAGGCACCGGCGATACCCATCTGTACAATTAAAACAAATATTCCTTCATCTTAGACTATTCGGGATATCGAGGAGAATCAGCTAATGTAAAAATGACAACGTATAGGCTACGATAAACACACGAACATTACAACATATTTTCATCTCTTCCATATTCCTCAGGACAAACCATATTTATAATACAAGACTAATGCTACTTACACTTTAAAGCACGATGCACGAGAGTATCACAAGTATACAATGGGGAAGTAATATGGGGTTAGTGCATAAAGACAAATTGAAGACTAATAATCATTTTTTAGAAAATAAACGTAATTATCTATCTTATCTCTGATGAAAATGTGCATGTAACAGTAATAACAGTAATAAATAAATAACAAACAAAATGATTTCAGGCATATGATATAAAGTGTATATACTATTACTCTATATACAATGAATATTCCCAATAAAAGTGCAAGTAATGTCCCAAGCATTATTAAAACAAATGATGAATATATATGAACGGTATAACAATACACCATGTAATTGGAAAAAATTCTTTTTACAATAATAAAATTACAATTGTATTATGATATAATTGTAAACTTTCGTTTTTAGTAAAACAAATATATTTCCGAAAATATGTACATAAGCGTACAATAACAAAAATGTATTTAACGCGAATTTAAAAAAAAAGATGCGGGAACAATTACTTACATTTGCATTGTCTAGATGTTCCGTTATATTCGGGTCAGATCGCATGGCTACATTGTGGTGATCTGTACAAGGTGTAGGAGAGGAAGGGTGGAAATTAATCCTCTGAGTGTCTGTTTGTTTATTTGCAATTTCCGACGATTGCTCACTATTTTTCTCGTTACTTTGACGACAGTGAGATGTAAAATTATCTTGAGCCCTATTTTGGATATGATGCTGCGGATGGGAATCGTTATGAGAAACAGTATGACTTTGATAATCTACATGAGCAGTTTGGTCACTAGCGTATTGCGCGTGTTTTTCGGTAGAATACGGTTGTTCGTGAACCGATTGATGCTGGATATGATGATCATTCATTTTATAATAATCATGCTGATAAGATTGTCTAGAATGCTGATGATGCTCGTTATGTTGTCTCTGTTCATTATAATGATGTGGCTCATTATGGTGTCTTTGCTCATGATGATGTTGTTCATATTGTTCATTATGCTGTTTTTGCTCTTTGTGTCCATATTGCTCGGGATGGTGTCTCTGTTCACTCGGCTGATATTGTTGCCAATAATCTTCAGTGTGTTGTACTTGTCTTTGACTATGACTCTCTTCAGAATGAGAAGTTGCATGTTCTCGGTGTTGATTATGTTCAGTATTCGTAGGATGCAAACTATGTTGTGTTTGTTTAAGACCATAAGAAGAATGTTGCTCGTAGTGAAATTGTTGATTGTGTTCAAATTTAGATGTATTGTGATGATTTTCATGATCAACATCCGCAGCTTCTTTCTCATATCCTGTTCCACAATAATAATTATCATTCTTGTCACTCAATGCACTTTCATTGGTTGGAAACGAATCATTCTGTGGAGAGTATTCCTCCCAGGGATCTTTAAATTCTGAGAAATCCGGTGTTCGAGAATAAACGTCATTACGGTTTATTGTATCAGAATAAATGGAAATATCGGAAACGGGAGGTAAGTAGGACGAGGAAGCAAATGCGTGCCAAATTGGAGCCAATGTGCTGGTGGCCTATGCAAGCATCATGCCAAAACAGAAAAATGCACACTCAATGGGTTAGTACTGAACTAACGATAAGTATTGGCAGTGTCCATTTTTCTTATATACAGTGTCATGTTTTTCATACTATATACATATTTGATATTACACAATTTTTGATTATGTAAAATTTTATTTTACGATAAATACGTATTATATCAATAGCTTCTCAAAGTGCCATATGCATAATATTCATGCTCGATTCATTTATTAAAAACAATGCAACAATTACAAATAATGCAATTAAGCATTAATATATAGTGACTGACTTAAATCTTTACAGTTGAATAAGAGTTACAAGTGAATAAGTTAGAAAACACAAAAAAATCAAATTAAAAAAAATAGACACTGGGATAGAATCATAGAAAAATCTGTTATATTAATAGCCACATTAATCATTTGGAAGATTTCTATTAGATGAAGTAATAAATAAACATTAGCTTTTCAAATTACATTTCTTAAATACAAGAATATAGTTTTGATATAAAATTATATTGAAAAAAATGTAGCTATTAATATATATTATTTACAATATTTACAAAGAAAAAGTAAATCAAAAATATACCTTGAATCCCACGACTTAAAATATAATAATTAAATATTTTTTTCTTTCTAAGAAATATAGGGTTCAAAATATATCAAAAATACAGAAAAAATGTATGCACTTTTTCATTATATAAAGATAAAGCAAAGAAGACCTAACTATATAATTATATAAGCTTTCATACAGCATTAAAAAATCATTAAGAAATATGCAAGCAAAAAAATTTCAAATTTGTTTGGCTATATCTGTAAAAAAAAAAAAAAAAAAAAAAAAAAAAAAAAAAAAAAAAAAAAACGTGAATGCAACTCGTTGTAACTCATATTCGCGAGCAAAAATTTTGAAAAGTTCATAATAATGAAAACAATCAATCGATAAAAACAATTTCAGAATTACATCGTGAGGCTATATTTTATATAAAATATGTGGTACATTAAAATAAAACATATTTGTTGAAATGCTAAAGTAAAATTTCATAAAGTAAAATTCATATACAGAAAATAATTTATCATAAAACAACTACGAGCATTAGAGGCGCATATAGTAGAGAGTCTTACCCTTATCATATTTATAATTGAACATAATTGCTCACTGTTTTGCTTGTAAATAAAATAAATGCGCAAGTGTAAGAAAAAAGTTGCGATATTTTTTATTTCTTATAGCCAAAAAATATGCACAAATATAATAAAATAGTTATATATAATTATTAGAAATTATATATAATTATTAAAATATTCATATCATTTACGTATGTAAGAGAAATCTTTTTATTGGAAATATAAAATATAAAAATAATTGTGCGGTTGTAGCGTCATTTAGAAATATCACTCGTCATTTTAGAGTATTAAACGCACACTATTCTCAAATGGATTAATAAAGCTTACCATGGAGGGTGATAGCTGTGGATGCACTTGCTCACAGAATATGTTCCACCACACTTGCAACAGCGGTTGCAAATGCACAGATCCTGGCGGTGGTTGAACGATACCGGTTAAGGTATCGAAATACTGTAACCAGGGTTTCGTTATGCCAATAAAGTGTATAATTCTCACATCCTCGCCAAATCTAAAAAAAATACATATATATACATATGAACAAATAAATTATCAAGTAAAAAAAAATTTTTTTTTAATTAAAAAATTTTATTATGGCGAGTCGAAAAAATGCGATCACTTACTGCTTAAATGCAGGTAGATACGAATACGTCGCGGTGGAACACATGTTGTAAATAAATGGTAGATGTTTGGAGATGTCCTTAGAGGCCCAATCACTGAAGTACATATTTAATAAGCCTTGATCGCCTCCATCGAACGAGCCCTTGGCCGCGGCAAACGCAGTGATTGACGCGAACGTTTGTTGAGACGGTCTGAATACAAATACTCCGGAATTGAAGCAATCAGGCCAGCCGACATCGGGCGCAGCCGATAATTCTTCGCGCTCGAATAGTTCATCGCAATTTCGTACCACCTAGAAATAAATATACTTGATAGCTTTATCAATTCATTATAAATATCAAAGCTCTAATTCTAATTTATTTTTTATTGTAAGATTAATTTTTATAAATTATAAATTAATATGTACATATATATATATAATTCACTTTTCATACATGTTATAACAAAAAATGGATGGTATAAAATAAAATTTTAATTTTAGTTCTCCAGCTCTAATCACAGCTTGAATTTCATTTATTGTAGAGAGATATAAGATAATATAAATTAAAATATACAGCACAAAAGATTTTAGCGTTACTCACAAGCGCATCTGCATCAATGAACACACATTTCTCGTATTGAGTTAGCCTCCAACAATGTAATTTGGTAAAAGTGATGCCCAATTCTGGTCTAGCCAGTAAGGCCAAATTTGCCTCGTCTTTCGAATCGAGAACATTAACTTCCTGCACCAAGGAGAATACTGCCGCCAATTTTTCTCTAAGACAAGAAACATGCTTATTTGAATTATGTTACAGCATTTTACAATTAGAATCTGCCCAATGTCATTATACAAAGTGTTTCAGACTATCGTTCACCCCTTTTTTATTGTGAAAAAAGATGGTGCTAAGAAATTGGGACAAACATGTTTACCATAAAAGCCTATCTGAAGTTTCTGATGATGGTACTTTTATTTCTAGGAAATCCCCGGAAATACCGGAAACCCAAGGTAACTTATGCTCTATTTTGACATTTAAAATTTTTAAATTGCCCCCGGTTTTCGGTATTTCCGGGGGTTTCCCAAAAATGAAAGTACCATCATCAAAAACTTCAGATAGACTTTTATGGTAAATATGGTATGGTATGTTTATCCCAACTTCCTAGCACATTCCCTTTTTAAAATAAAAGGGGTAGACATGGGTGATCTGAAACACCTCTATAGACAAAATGATTTAAATATCCAAACCACAGACGTGATATGATACATATTGATAGATTTAATATTCTTTAAAATTTTGGAATTTTATATGTATGACTCACGATAATAATACATCGTTTACGAAAATGACAGAAATTTCTAATAAACTTAATAAATTCTGATAAAAAAAGAATATACGAGTCTTTCGTTTCAATCACAAACAAATGTTCAAGAATCAAATAAATACAATATTGAACTCGGACATCTCGAACGATACCTCATCGTTGCCGTTACTCCGGGAGTGATCAGACAAGCCAGCTCATACTTGGTGCCGACCCGACGTAGGGAGTGCGCCAGGACCAATGCTCCCAAAGAATAGGCATCGTTTGTAGCCAATGTAACCCATGCATATCCTAAAAGACGAAGGAAAATATGTAATGGAACGCTTGGCGCATTCGCTTCTATTAGACGGCACCTAAATCGAGTCTATTTTCGACTCTTGGCAAAATCCACGTATATTATTGCATCCAGTGAATATGTCCAGAACGCGCGCATGCGATAGAATTAATAGCAGTGTCATTTTCGCCCAAGGGTATTTCAATTTCTACATCCGAAAGTTCATATAGATATTTAAAACTGATTTAAAAATTTTTATTCATATTCTAGAAAAAAATATGTAAAATATTTATTTTGAAAATAAAAATAAAACTAAGTTTTGAAGTAATCAGATTTTAATGAAATGCAAAAATGCTGATTTTTCCATGGAATGCACACAAAAAGATGCTAATACCTATTTTCATAAGTTTCAGGAAAAAAATAAGCTTAAAACACTCACTCGAGAGAAATACATAAATGACATATAATCGGTATGTAAATACTTTGTTTTTACCGGATGTCCTTCACAGCTCAATTTCGCAATAATACGAGGAAGACTATGTTTGAAGACAATTGTGATTCCGCACACTGATAAGCGCCGGTCCTCACAGTGTTAAGCTGATCTCACCGATTCTTGAATTAACCGCGATTCTTAAATTATCTTACGTAAGCGTAATAAAAGATAGGCGATTGAATTATGCCAACGAACTCCATGAAGTTCAAAGTTCAAAAGTTGTTATCGAGCATTCTCAACGCAGACGTGCACTTTTACGAATATTATTATCTTAAAATTGTCGAAAAAAAAATTTCATATACTGTGCACAAATCCGCTGTATAAGCAAAGCGTCTACTTAAATATTGTAAAAGGATTCCTTGAAAATTCCCTGATCTTCTAGGTATTTTTGTTCAAAATTCCAGGTAAAGAAAATATTTTAAAGATTTTTTGATGCAAGTTCAAAAAATAAATATTTTTATTGTACGTGTTTTCTAATGCTTTTCACTCATACAAAGGAAAAACACAAAGCCAACTTAAGTTTCAAGTGCTAGATTTACAAATGTACTAAAACAAATTGAAGTTTTCGTTAAGATGAAAATTTTTAATTCGCATAATATTTTCATTTTTTATCACTAAAAATTAAAATAGAGAATATGTATTGCATATTCAATATTTCATTAAGATATTGAATATATAAACAGAAATAGATATATATTTATTATATTGGGTGATTGAATAAGTTCGTGCCCGATTTAAATATAAACTTCAATAGATTATATTTTAGAGATAACACTTTTATTAATCAATTATATAGTCTCCATTCTTTTCTACAATGGTTTTTCAACGATCTATAAGCTTGTCGATTCCATTTTTGAAGAAAGAACTTGGTTTTTCTTGAAAAAAGTTTGTAAAGTGGTTTTCGACAGCTTTCTCGGAATTGAGATTCTTGCCATTTAAACTATTCTGCAAAGACCGGAACAGATAAAAATCTGAAGGCGCAACACCTTCATCGGATGCAAGCCAGCCTTTGCTACGGGTTCTGCTCCTTCAGCTGCTGTTTTCCATGTCCGCTTTCGCTGTACGTTTTTGTAGAGAATCCACTTTTCATCGCCTGTTACCATTCGATCTAAAAAAGGCTCTTTTTTGTTACGCTCGAGAAGAGAAAGAGCTACAGTCATGCGGTTTAGCTTATTCCTTTCAGTCAGGAGATGCGGCACCCACGTATCAAGCTTGGAAATGTATCCAAGTTTTTTTAAATGACGAAAAGCGGTTGAATTATCAATGTTCAGCCTCTCAGCAATATCCTCAGTTGTAATCCTTGGGTTTCTTTCCACCAAGGCATGCACAATGTCATCATCAATGCCAGAAGGCCGTCCAGAGCGGGGTTGATCCTCCATGTTGAAATCACCATTTCGAAATCTGCCAAACCACTTTTTGACTGTTCGGAGAGCAGGAGCGCGGTCCAAATAAACGCTTTGAATATTTTTTTGTGCAATCTCAACATTCACGCCTTTCCGAAATTCATATAGCATTACATGCCGCAAATGCACCTTTTCGTTCTCCATTTTTAATGATTTCTCTTATGCACAAATAGACTTATCTGAACAATATCTGACGCTAAATTGACATAAGACAACGTCATCTATTCGGTGTAAGCAACAATTACCACACGAAAACAATAGAACTCCGCCATGCAGTAACTTAATGCCATCTATGAAAATCGGGCACGAACTTATGCAATCATCCAATATATTATAAAATATAATATATCATATATATATCCAATATAATATATTTTAAACACACATAATTCACAATTTGGCTTATTGACGGATTGCAGATTGCTTACAGTATAAAAGCAAGATTATTAAAGAGAGAATTTTTTTAAAAATCCTAATAAAATTCCACGAGAGTTCCCTCATCTCTTCAGGTAGAAAAAAATTCCTTGAGAGTTCCAAGTTTTCTATGCTTTTCCAGGCGGTAGACACCCTGATAAGTATTCGATCGATTTGAGAAACGTCCATGATTTTACAAGCGACGAATAAAAATGATTCTTGTCTTGCACAAAGAATATAGATTTGTCAATTATAATTATTGACCGGATAATTAAAAAAAAAATCCGATACGTTCGATCTACCAATTTTCTTTCACAAAAATGCAGAACAATGCAAACAGAGAGGTGTTAAACGAAAAGAAAAATTATACAAAACGAAAGTAACATTGGCAGTCTTCCAACCCTTCGGATGTATAATTAGATCTTTCTCGTATTTGACCTCACTTCCTCTCGACTCGATACTAGAAGGCTCCAATTATATGTAATTATCTTTGACGATGCGTTTATATGTTCACTATTGCGTTATACAACACATCATGGAGCGACCGATCATATATTTTTAAAGAAAAAAAAAATCTTTCTTCATTACCAGCAAATTATATATGTTTGGTGAAGAAATTGTATAAAATAAAATAATCTATAATAGTTCTTCATAGAAAAGCGTTTAAAAATAAATTCTAAACTTTTTAAATCATTGGCATAGATCTGTACATAATGATGATTCAAATAAATGTGAGTACATTATTTTCGTGCACGACGCATTATGCAAATCCTCGCTCTAACTAGCTGATATTAAGGCGCGCAAAAATTTTTACCTACGCAAAACGGAAACTTGGCAAGATGGAGAGATGCAGATCGCGAATATTGCGCGTTACTTTCTTGCAAGCGCAAAATTCACTGTCTATTTATTTATAAAGCTATACTATTTCTATTTCGCCTGATATCGTTCCGCGCGTAGGTATCGAATTTTGGCTGCGCTTTATTTTTCCCCTGGATAAAACACGTCAACTATTCTTAGGCGGATCTCTACGACTCGAACGCATGCTGCACAATCGTTTTCTAAAGACGGGGAAAGGAGTGTTTTCAAAATCACAAGATGTGTCGACGCTGCAATTTAATATTTTGCCGCATAATCTTTAAGGATATACATATGTATCATATGCAGGGTTGGGAAAGTTACTTTATAAAAGTAACTCGTTACCGTTACCGTTATTTTTTCTAAAAAGTAACTCGTTACCGTTACTCGTTACCAATTTTAAAAAGTAACTCGTTACCGTTACAGTTACTAAAAAGTAACAAGTCGTTACAATTTCCGTTACTTTTTTACAATACAAATTAATAAATTATTTTGCATAAGAAAAACTTTTAAAAAATTGTAAGCAAGATTTCATTCAAGGTTTATTACAAAATAAATGATTAAATTTTATCGAAATTCTTTATTAATTTTTAATAAAATTTGTTGCTCCATAGTATCATCATTTAAATGCCCTCTTTGTGGTGTTAATACAGAGCCACCGATGCTAAACATTCTTTCTACAGATGCACTGCTTGGTAGAGCTGTATTATATTTAATAAAAAGTTTTTTAAGTTTTGGATAATCGTTTAACATTTCTATATTACAATTATTTGATTTTAAAAACCGTTGCAATTCTTCTTGTTCAGATTCATTTTGCACAGTTTTTTGCTCAAAAATGAAAAAATCATCGTGATCGTCAGATTTTCCAGCTTTTGAAGAATTTTCAGTTGATCGGATTCCCAATAAATCCTCCAAGTAATTTTCAGCACGTTTTCTTTTTTCTCCGGCTAACCAGTTTAACTTAAATTTTGGATGTAAACATGCTGCTATTATTATTTCTTCTGTTTCAAATATTGTACGAAATCTAAAATCAAATATAGTAAATTAAGCGACATTGTTTGTTTTATTGAAATTAATACTTTTGAATCAATAGTTTAAAATAAAATAATATTTTTCAATTAAATCCTTATTTAAAATTAAATAACATATGTATTAATCAAATTAATAAGTTATCTTTTATTTAAACCTTGCTGAATAGCTTCAACTAATGAATGGCAATCTATAAGGTCAGATTTATTGAGATTTTCTAATTTTCGTTGCAAGGTACTTAGAACTGGTAGTAAATGAGAGCTCTGCTTTTCCGAAAAGATAAAGCTCTCATTGGATATCGCGCGTCGCGTCATCGCACTGGTCTGCAAGAGCCATAAGTTGATCAATCACATTCAAGCATTTTTACAACATAATAAGAATGCTAATTGCTCGATTTGCTTACGGCTTTACGGTTAAGATAAAAATTTTATCACGCACAATAGCAAGAATAATATCTTAAATAAATAAAAAAATTTGAAAAAAGTAACGATAAAAGTAACTGTTAAATTCGTTACTCGTTACCGAAAAATGTAACGAAGTTACTTTTTCCGTTACAAATAAAATTTGTAACGCCATTACCAGCATATTGACAAAAGCATAAAAATTTCGTACGCTGTTCTACTACTATATCTTCTGAGTATCTGTGCAAAATCTGAGCATCTTAACGAAAATTAATGGAGGATTAATTGACAAGGAGAAATTATTGTCAGTGAAATAAAAATTTTCACATATATTAAGGAAATTTTAATAAATATTTGTGCGAAATTTGATTTAAATCCACTTACTCGTTTAAAAGTTATTTACTAAAAATTGTAGAAAAAAATACTTATTATAACCCGAAATCTCTCGGTAAATTCTTTTTCTTCTTCCAGTTGATTTTAGAAGGTATTCACGATCGAAAGTTTTTGTCATAAAATGAGGGAAATATTAATTACATGTATTTTCTTTTACGAAAACGTCTAAAAACCATAGTATTTCGTGATTGACTTTGATTCTTTTCATAATGCGAGTTTATTTATTTGATTTTTCAAAAAGTATAAACGTAAGAAATATATTTTCTTTTTTTAATTTTCACAGTTTTTTACTATTAATGTACAGCCAAAAATCCTTAAATTCGCTTATCGCGTTTGTACGATTGTAAAAAGATGAAATATTTTGCTGAATTATACATGATAATTATGCTCTCCAAGTATGTTAAATTTAACGTATTTGTATCCATTCTCTCTCTCTCTGTTATGATTCAATAAAGATAATAACAAATAAAAAGACAAAATGATATAAGATGGGCAAGTATTAATGGATAATGTATATTATCGGTGCAAAGTTCGTTTATCGGAGAGGATCACTGGACAATATTTACTAGTAAATGTAAATAATATTTACTAGTAAAATATCAGGAGACTGATGACGAGGACTGATGATGATTATATAAAATGTGAAATACAGCGAGAGTAGTGGATATACGGGGTGTTTTAAATCCAACTTTGAAAATATTCTAGACAGAGATATTTGACAAACGTGAAAAAGAAGATTTATCGATCAATTAATTTTCTTTTAATAAAAATATCGTTGCCACAATATTGAATCGCATTTTGTTCAGAATAATTTTTTGCGTCAAGATCTACTTATCCTCGTAACTGTTGCGTATGATGCGAATTAGAGACTTGCCAAATAACGCCAAGCACAAGATAACCTTGCGGATGAGGAAGAATGTCATCATGTGTACACGTGACATAAAGACATCGATCGCACCGTATATGATAAACTGCACGAGTCTTTAATTCTTTTTAATTTCCCAAAAGTTGTCATGCTCGTACAAAGTATATGCGGTCGAAGGTGTATGTTAAGGTGGGTATACACTTAGCGAACGAACACCGAATGAACGGCGATTGCGAACGTTCGGTTGTTATCATTCAGCAGATATATATGCTAAAGCGAATGCGAACAGAACGTTCGATTCGCATTCGGTTCGATTTCTTCATGAGGCGGTACATCAAAGACAATTCGTGCGAGAAAAACGTTCAAAACGTTTCGCATTCGCTGTTCGTTCGGTGTTCGTTCGCTAAGTGTATACCCACCTTAAGACGTTCGCATTCGCTGTTCGTTCGGTGTTCGTCCGCTAAGTGTATACCCACCTTTAGAATCTAGAGCAGATAAATGTTGGAGATGAATAATAATGAATCACGAGGGAGAAAGAAAGAGGGAGAGCGGAAAGAGGAAGAGAATCAAAGGCAAGACGAGAATGAGGAGGATCGGATTTCTGGCTGCCGGTGTTCTCGATAACATTTAAAGCTGTGGCTCTTCCTACTGTTTATATATAATTTCATATATTTCTGAGAAATATGTGTCATATCTAATTAGATTTATCGCAGAAAATATATTTTGTTTATCCACTTACCACTTCCATTTGTCAAAAATTAAATTTTCTATGAATCAAAATAACGCGAAACGTAAAAAAGCACACGAAGTGGAATAAAAAAATTTACAAAAATCATTAGTTTTTGTAATTTGATTGATTTAGAGAGGGAGAGAGAAAGATTTTTAATTAAAGAATATAATTGACGAAATATTTAGAATTAAAAATTATAGAATAAAATTACTAGTGAAATATATTTAAGATCCAAAATAAATGTGGTATCTTTTCGCAATCGATTGTAAGAAAATCGTCTGGCAAAATAGAAATTTTTCGTTAGAATTCTTCTATCTAATTTTGAAGAGGAATGGTTAATCTTCTACTCGAAGTGTGTGTAAAAGATATTTTTCGTGCATAAATTACGATGGGAGATGCGAGACGTTTTAGGACCCCCGCTATATTTAATGTCGCGCTCTGACGAGGGTTAATTTTCTCTTTGAGAGACGCAGAGGTGAAGTTTTCAACGTATAACATTATGGTGCGAGAGTATCCGAAACCCGAGGAGGCAGAATGCCGGCATAGGTTTATATTTATACAAACCGCTCTCCAGCTCTTATAATAGCGAGCCGACCTCGCATTTGCGGCGAAATGCATTCATATACCTTGTCTTAGGTCAAGCGCTTATGTCTCGGGGAACTGAATCGATTATTTCATTATAAAATTTCTGCGTGTATACAGAAATCGTCGCTCAAGAATAGCGATGCGGAAATCCGATTTTCTCAATACAAAAATATTTAATATCGATTGCGAGCAAAATCAGGGTGTTTATCCAAAGCTTGTAAAAAAATTCCCTAAGAATTCCCTGAATTTTCAGGTAATTTATTCAAAATTCTATGTAAAGTTAGAGAATTTTTAGATGGAGTATTTTAAAATAAATTTTTTAGTATGCGTTTTCTACAGGGTGTCTATCCAAAGCTTGTAAAAAAATTCCCTAAGAATTCCCTGAATTTTCAGGTAATTTGTTCAAAATTCTATGTAAAATTAGAGAATTTTTAGATGGAGTATTTTAAAATAAATTTTTAGTATGCGTTTTCTACAGGGTGTTTATCCAAAGCTTGTAAAAAAATTCCCTAAGAATTCCCTGAATTTTCAGGTAATTTATTCAAAATTCTATGTAAAATTAGAGAATTTTTAGATGGAGTATTTTAAAATAAATTTTTTAGTATGCGTTTTCTACAGGGTGTCTATCCAAAGCTTGTAAAAAAATTCCCTAAGAATTCCCTGAATTTTCAGGTAATTTGTTCAAAATTCTATGTAAAATTAGAGAATTTTTAGATGGAGTATTTTAAAATAAATTTTTAGTATGCGTTTTCTACAGGGTGTTTATCCAAAGCTTGTAAAAAAATTCCCTAAGAATTCCCTGAATTTTCAGGTAATTCATTCAAAATTACACGTAAAATTAGAGAATTTTTAGATGGAATATTTCAAAATAAATTTTTTGGTGTGCGTTTTTTACAGGGTGTCTATCCAAAGCTTGTAAAAAAATTCCCTAAGAATTCCCTGAATTTTCAGGTAATTTGTTCAAAATTCTATGTAAAATTAGAGAATTTTTAGATGGAGTATTTTAAAATAAATTTTTAGTATGCGTTTTCTACAGGGTGTTTATCCAAAGCTTGTAAAAAAATTCCCTAAGAATTCCCTGAATTTTCAGGTAATTCGATCAAAATTCCAGGTAAAATTAGAGAATTTTTAGATGGAATATTTTAAAATAAATTTTTTAGTGTGCGTTTTCTACAGGGTGTCTATCCAAAGCTTGTAAAAAAATTCCCTAAGAATTCTCTGAATTTTCAGGTAATTCGTTCAAAATTCTAGGTAAAATTAAAGAATTTTTAGATAAAATATTTTAAAATAAATTTTTTAGTGTGCGTTTTCTACGGGGTGTCTATCCAAAGCTTGTAAAAAAATTCCCTAAGAATTCCCTGAATTTTCAGGTAATTCGTTCCAGGTAAAATTAAAGAATTTTTAGATGGAATTCTTTAAAATAAGATTTTTTGTACGCGTTTTCTAATGCTTTTCACTCATGCAAAGGAAAAATAAACCATATTTAAATTTCAAATATTAGATTAAAAAATGTTCTGAAAAGAACTGAATGACTTTTGTAAGATAAGCATTTTTCACTTGGATAATATTTTTATTTTCTATCATTAATTATAATTCTTACAATAAAAAATGTGTATTTAATATTTTTTGCTATGACAATGAACATATAATCAAAGGGAAAAATATATATTTGAAACATATAATTCACAATCATTGGCCAATCAGATTGCCGATGCTTGTAATACAAGAACAAAATGATCAAAGAATTTTTGAAAAAATTTCCCGAGTAAATTTTCATGAGGATTACTTGATTTTTCAAGATAGAAACGAAATCCCTGAAAATTTCAGGTTTTCCAGGAAGGTTTTTCCAGGGAGTCGACCTGAAAATCAAAAATTAATGATCGAAAATTCTGCAAATTAATTAAATTACTACTGATGTATATATATATATTTATTTATTTTACTTTTATTATTATTATTTCTAAATTAAAATCTTCACATCCTAGAAATAAAAGAAAAGATAAATATGTAATTATCAGTTGCAATAGATAACAATAATAAAATTCGTAATATAATTACGTCGCAATTTTGTTTTTTTTTTCTAATTTAGATGCTGATCTCATATTTTCTTCTTTTTTCAATTTAAATGCTAACTGCTATTCTCTTTATGTATATAGGTTGTTCCGACAACAAGAATATGACAGCATTCGCGCCAGATTTTTAATACTGAAGCCCAAATTCCTGATCCAATGCAGACAAGGTCAAGATTGAGATCGTATAAAAATAGTACACCTTGCTGTCGATAAAGGTTCAATGAACCTGACTAGATTACTCGTGCCAAATTTCTTATAAATATTGATTTTTTAAATATATGATTATTGTACACTTCATTTATAGCAGGATTCTATTCGTTTATTTGAAAATGATTACACGCAAGAATTTTCAGAGAAGAATATTTTTCGCTTAAAATGACCAGCTTAAGAAAATTTTTTGATAAATAAATAGATTAATAAATATAATATTTCTTTAACAAAATTTAATTGAAATTTATTCACGTATATTTCGAGCAATATTAATAATTGTGCAAATATCATAATATGTGCTATAATAGAAAAATATTGGAATAGAAAGTTATTGGAATCTTCTGTTTCAAAAGCAAGAAATATTGCTAATATATCAGATATATTTCTATAAAAATATTCTAATCATCCAGTATTTAACAAACAACTTTTTCAAAATAAGAAAATTATAAATCCTATTTTTCTTGATATTAATAATTTCTTATTTTTAATTTCACGCAAAAAGAAATATTTCTGTTATCATTAAAATAGTTTGCGACGATCGATAAGCGTAGTGCCCTCGGAAGCTCTCAATTATATATGTTATTGTTATAATTGATATGCCATCTTGAGACACTCGAGACTAGTATGCTAACAATTGTAACGAGACCAATCAAAACTTATATTTCTCTCTCTCTCTCTCTCTCTCTCTCTCTCTCTCTTTCACTCTCTTTTATACATGATAAAATATATTCCAGATTAATGATTTCAACAGTCATTTAATTTTCGATACATCCAAATATTTCCTGACAAATGCAATAAAATAACAACAGCAACAGCAATGTTAAAAATTAATCGAATATTATTTTTTACGTTAAAACTATTTCTCTTGCTCGTAATTCAAATCAATATTTGCAAACAATTATATTTAAGTGAGAAATTTATTTTTTATAATATCGATAGTTCATTTTCTTTCCCCGTGTGAATATATTAATGGATTTGTATTCTAAACAAAGCTGTCGTGATACGAGAAAAACGCACCCCTGTGTGTGTGCGTGTATAATTTGGGCGCATCCTAAATATACCGACGATACGTATGTCGGTCCGATGAATTCTTTCTGGCAGATATTCAAACTAATCGCCACCTGCGCGAACAATCGGATAGCGACGAGAGACATTGTAACGTGCAACAGCAACGAAATCTTTTCCGATCGTCTAGAGTACACCGAGACGAATCGTTGTCAAAAAATAAATAAAAATAAGCGTCCCCGCGCGCGCGCTCTCACCGAACGGTTTGGCAAGGAGCCGCCGAATTTCTCTTCCCCCTCAGCAACAGCCAGGAATAAACTTTAGAGATACCGCCGACGACGGTGACTTATTTTATTTCGTGCAATAAGGAATCCAACGTCTCCCAGTAAAAAGAAAAGGACGCGGAATGCAGTTAAATTTTCCCCGCTGCCATTTTCGACCAACTTTTACGTCTCGAGATATCTTCTCTCTCTCTCTTTTCGTTCGTCAATTATATGACCAATTAGCATTGATGGCTTACGAGAAAGTGATAATTATAATAGGATCGAGTGTACGATTTCTCTTTAAATCGATAATACTCATCTCGCAATATTATTCCCTCGGAGACATTATTTTTTAAGATAAGCATGACACATTTATATATATATATATAATATGTGTGTGTGTGTGTGTGTGTGTGTGTGATAATACAGGGTGTTCCAAATCACAGGTCGATCAACTTAATCTTATAGAAAATTGAATTTGGAACGAAAAAATTTTTCTATAAATATAGATTTGGTAATACTTCGTCAAAAAATTATAACTAATAAACTCTCTATATAAGTAATTAAGATACAAGTTATGATCAAAATTTAATAAAAACGTTTTTATATTTGCATTTGCAATTTACATAAAAACTATCGAAAGATGGTTTTTTTTTCAAGTTTCCGTTTTTTTTTCTCTTTCGTTGTTTTGAACTTATCTTCTTTCGAACGCCTTATCAGAATTAAATGAAATTAGTGTAATTTAGTTTGTTATTTAATCACCCATCAGATTTATTTCGTTACTTTTTTTCAAACGAATGAAGGATTTTGAAGTTATTTTTAAAAATCATCAAAAAACATGATTTTTTAATGTTTATCAGCTATAACCTTTTAACAAAGCGATCTATGTTTATCCGAACTTTTTTGTTCCAAATTCAATTTCCTATAAAATCCTGAAGTTTCATTTACCTGGGACACCCTGTATATTCAATAAACAATCCTGCAAATCTGTTCCTTTGAGCGGCAGCAACTTCCTTATCTCTTTCTCCAAATTCGATATATTTTTTTTTTTTTTTTTCAAATGTATTTAATGTTATTAAATCTCTCTTATTCGGGACGATCAATTTTTAAATTGCCGCCATTTTCTTTGACGCAGGCGCGCCGACACCTGAAACCGGGCGCGAATTCCGCGGATGAAAAAAATAAAAACAGTTGTGTCAAAAAAAGCGCAATACTCGTTGCTGTTCATACGAATGAACAAAAATTCTTGCGGACAAAAATCTGTTTTTCGAAAAATCGATCGCACACGGTATATCGAACCGATCGCGCGAGAAGAAGAAGAGGTTAACGCACGAACATCGACAAGATGAAAATCCGAACGACACGAAGGTCATTGGGTCAAGACTCAAGACCGGCGAGCAAAGTTATCGGCCGGCTAACTCTAAGCCGGAGTTAACTGAACGCAATCGCGCGATAGGTTAATTCTTAACAGTAAATGAGACTTACCTCCCATGATTGATGTTTACTAGTGAGAGAATTCGGGCGTTCGTCTTTTTGGATCGAGATCGGGAGGAATCGAAGAATCCGTACACACCCACCACTTGCCGGCACTGACCGATGGAACAGGAACGATCGTCTGCACTCTGTCAGCGCCACAACGCGAGTGACGTTGAGACGAAGTGACGATCTGATGATCTGAGATCTGACCGCGACGCGGCACTGCTGCTGCGCGAGACATACCCCCTCTACTGGTTCTTCCCATTCAACTCTTACCTCCCGCGGCAATTTTAAATACTGACCGATGTCACCGATAAGATATTTCATTAAAGATGACCGATGGTCACTTGACATCGATGAGATATCGATGAACTTTACGTAACGGGACGCGATGGGACGTGAAGTAACGTAAAACCTAAACACAATGTTTTTTTATGTTGTCGATTACGACTGACTTCAATGTAACGTAAAATAAATATTAGAACTTAACGTGACGTGAAAGATTGCCAATGTCAAGCTTTGACGTCGCGTTCCGTCAAGTCGGGCTGTCGATCAACGACGTTTTATTAGAGTGTGTGAGGGCGCATCTCGAAATATATGATAAAGGAAATGCAGGATTCAAAAATGCCGCAATAAAAGATACTGCATAGAAGATTGTGGCCGAAACAATAAATGGTAGATTATACTTATGTATAATCTATTAATATATATATATATAATATATATTCCCAGACAGCACAAAACATCCTCAGGATCATCCTGAATATGTCCAGGACGGTTCAGGACATTTGTAGGATGTTTGAAGATATTATTATAAATATATTTATAAAAGTTTAATATGCATACATAATTATTTTTAGTTGTGTCGGCTATTTTATATAATTTAGAAATCTTAAGTATTATAATAAGTATTAATGTCCTATAAATGTCCACTGGATAACCCCTGGATGTCTGTAGGATATATCTGCCCTGTCTATTATATTGGATGTCTTTTGGATTTCCAGAGGGCATATACATGTGCAATTAATTGTTAACATTAATTTCGTTTAATATTAATAATTGAATTTCATGCGCACATTTTCATATATCCAAAATTATTATTTATTTAATATTTCATGAGAAATGTTACTGTCCGCAACATTCCAAAAACTTTACAAAAAATAGTATTCAACCGCTAGTTTGTTTGTTTACCGCTATGCGACGCGCAAACTCGTATTTGAGATTTGGTCATGAGAATTATATAAAGCTTGCAAAGAGCAACTGACAGGAAATTACAAATGTAATTATTTTTTATCAGTTCAATTTCTGATGCAATCCCAACATAGGGAATTCAGATATTGGATTGTTTAGAAAATATTACACAACTCAAACCCGGGAGCCAAACCTAAAATATTCATGTACAGCACGAAAGCCTCAAATATTAAAGAACGGTGAACTATTTTTAATATTAGATTTTTAATATTGGCAGTAAATAACAAAACATAATTTTAATTTATATTTAAATTTTAAAATTTGCTCCTTGAAACATACGAAAAATATCCCTAACATATCCTATAAAAATCCTTAGGATGTTCCACAGGATCTCCCTGGATTCTCCAGAGGTTAATATACGGCTATCATTTACTCTTCCTCAGGACATCCAGAGGAGATCCGAGGATTACAATGGGATATCCTGAGGATATCCTACATGTATGTCCTGGATGCCCTTTGGACGTCCTAAGGACATCCTTGTGCTGTCTGGGTTAATTATTTACGTTACTTATTACATTACATTACATATGTGTAATGTAATGTAATAAGACATTCATTCTTGTGTAAATAAAAAAAAAGTCCGGATCATGAAAACGGAGTTCCTTTAATAGGTTAAATCCTAACCTAACCAAACTGGATTCTTCTCCGAAAAATCTCCCTCACACCAATGGTTCGTATTCGTTTTTTCTTACGCAGTTTCAGATACAAATATCCGGCCAAAATTAAATTAAAAAATTGATAATACTGCCTCATGGTAGAATTCATTTTTCAATTTAAATCGCTTTTCACGATACGTTACGGCGATCGTAATTTGAAAGACGTATTCAATCATTTACGTTAACATTACGTCACGTTACATTACGTCCCGTCGCGTCCCGTTACGTAAAGTTCATTGTAACCGCGGCTTTATGGGATTTAGCGTGATAGGAAGAAAAATTCGCTGTGCGTTATTTTAATTCATCCAACCATTGTTTTATTATCGAAAATGTATAGATTTTTTATGTAACTCAAAAACAATAAAATATACATTTTATTGTATCAAATTACTGGTTTTACTATCGACAATGCAAAGATTTATTTACTTACAGTAGCGCACAGTGAATTTTTTTTATGTCAGATAATATTTATAAAAGAAAAAAAATTCCGTTATCAACAGAGTTTAATGCGAAATACAGTTGAATACCAAAAGATAGCAGCATTAATACCAAACACAAATTCAAAATATTGGAATCTCGAGTGTGAAGTTGGAATCTGAGAAATTTAAGCAGCGTTAAAACAGATGTAAGACGAATTTAATTATAAACGATATTATTTAATGAGACGATTAAGGTATATGAAAATAAATATTGTCTGCAAATAAGCGTATAATACCCACGTAATAAATACAAAGTAACAGTAACGTAACGTCAACGTTATAATTTCCCACTCAACAATATATAACTGTTACGTACAAGGCATGTTATAATATCGCAATTACATTGTTGAATGGGAAATTATAACATTGATATTATGTTACTATTACTTTGTGTTTGCTGGGATAAAATTCAGAGTATACTGAAAGAAATCTCATCATAATAATCTACAAACCCATACAGCACAGAACATTGCAGCAACATTGCAGCAATATTGCAACATTATAGCAATATTGCGGCAATGTTGCAATGTTGCTGCAATATTGCTGCAATGTTCTGTGTTGTATGGGAAAATATAATATATCGCGTCGATGATGTCGTAACGTGAACGTGCGTGCCATTTCCATTAAATAAATTTTGCATTATAACTTCAAGTATTGTTAAATGTATTAATAAAATTATAAAAAATAAAAATTGCTGTAAGTCTGTAAAATTGGGTTTAGTATCGAAATGAGTGCCGAGAAAGGTATCTCGCAACTGTTTTTTATTACGCGAAGATACGATATCCCTAACAACACACACACATATATATATATATATATATATATATATATATATATATATATATGTCATTCAGAGGACATCTAACGGTAAGGTTGTCAGATTTGAAAATCCCGAATGGAGGACATGACGCAGTTTTACGAAAAAAGAGAGAGAGGGAGGGAGGGAGGACATGGAATGGACAGATAGATGAAAATGAATAAATATTACAGTCCTAATTATATATTTATTATATATATATATATAATTAATATATTTTAAATTATATCTATTATATATACCGTATTATATCTATCGTCTAGAAAGGAAGCAGGGAGGTGTCTAGTATCTTTTCAAATAGCACCGCTTGATGAAAAAAAAAAAAATAGGAAGAACATTTGCTGAAATTGGCGGACAAATAGCATCCTCCGGAGGACAGAAAAAATTTTACTAAATTGAAGGACTGTCCTTCCGATTGGAGGACGTCTGGCAACCCTATCTAAAGGATGTTTTACATTTTACATTCTCGAACGTAGAATATAAAACATCCTCTGGACGTTCTCATCTGGACATTGGACATATGTGTTGTTATCGCGTCAATTAGTTTGAAATAACTTTGTCAAGTAAACTCTGTGTAAAGGCATGTAAAAAAATTTTTGTTGCGACCGTAAAGCCGTAAACAAATCAACCAATCACAATTCAAGCATTCTCATTACGTTTTAGAATGCTTGATTGTGATTGGTCGATTTGCTTACGGCTTTATAATTACGACTAAAATTTTTAACGTGCAATAGCCTTAAGCGACTTAAAAAAATTGTCAAACGTATTAAGAGTAAAAATATTTATTATAAAGATTCCTTCTTCAATTTCATTTCAGGCACAAGAATATTTTGTTCTAAGTACAAACATAAAATATATGTAAATTTAAAGGAATCGGATATTCCGCGAGACACCCACTTGTATATTGATCTTTATATATTATTTATATTTTTTTTCTCTACTATTTCAGAAACGTACAATCTTTCTATATATTCTCATCCCCGACGCAATAAAGATTACTACCGGGCTGATCAACGCCCTGCGGTCTGACCCTTTCTCCTCTCTATCATACCTTTCATACCAGCCACCGGACGAGCCCGCGGGACCGCGGGATTCACGAGCGAGGAGAGTTACGTGAAGTTAGGTGAAATTGCGCCGGTCGAGCGGCGCAGCTTATGCGACACCTGCCGCGAAAACATTGCGGTAGCGCGCGCGCGGTATATGTCATTTCAGTTTTGGCGTTTCCTGAGCTGCGTGTTTCTGTACCGCGGCGACAGCGGATAGCGGAACGTTGCGGGTTGCGGCGATAACAAGACATGCGGCGTACGGCGAGACGAGGTGCGTCAAGGGCCGGGCAGCGGTCGCGCCGTTAACCCCACGTTAATCCACGTTAACCCGCCCTCCTCCGGGCAACATTGACGTGTGTCCGGAACCGAGCAAGTGCGTGGAGACGCGCGATTCTACGATGTAGTCCTGTAATCATCGTAACCGCGCGGTTCTATCCGTTTATCTATCTATTTATCTCTGTTCTTCTTTCTCTCTGTCTTTCTCCCTGCCTCTCTTGTCGGCGTCGTCATCCGGGCCGGTGTCGCATACGTATTAGTCTGATAGAATCGATCTCGCACGTGCGTCGAGATCGCGCTGTTGTTATTATCATCGCACGACCGATTGTTTGACGCGCGCCGAAAAAATGGCTAGCTCGCCCACCAGCATCGAGAACCAGATTGACAGCTTCCTGGAGCAGTTCAAGCGTAGCGCCTCCCGGGCGATGGAGGAGACCACGGCGGCTCATCGCCTTAGCAGGTACAATGCCTGCAGCAGCAGCATCAGCCACAGTCGTAGCGGCAACCTGGACCTGGAGTTGCTCGAGACGGGTAAGTTTGTTTGATCGCCTCAGGTTTCGAAAACTATCTATGGTATATAAACGGAGAAAGAGAATTTATTTGGATTAATTTGTCTCCGAGAGCGAGAGGTTGTTGCAACCGGTTCTAAGAGGTGCTTTGCTTGGTTGCACTCGATTAGAAATGCATCGCCAGGTACACCAAAAGAAATTCGGAGAGTTTCAAGATCTACACATCTCTAAATACACAGTTTGAATTTGCGTCATTTCCTGTAAAATGTATCCTGTGCCGAGTGTACCTGCGGTACACGGTTGATTCGTTGCGTGCTGTTTAGCGAAGTATTCTACATGTTCCAATCATAAGAGTGTTACCAGTTTTGGCTTCACACGTGCAGATTATCTTACATGTTGGGTTAATATTTTAGTTATAAGTTTTCTACAGATTTCAACAAAATTCTTCAAGACTCCAAAAATCCTCTAGATGATAGCCAATGATTGCTTATCTAGTCAAGATATTCATTATGGAAAAATCAATAAAATTTTTTTAATTTTATTAGGTTAGAAAATCTGTCGTTTTTAATTAATTATATACATATTCAATTAATATCACCATAATTATAAATAAAATACATGATTACTTATATATATATATAACTTTTGTCTTTATAGTTATTATTATTTTTATTTTTTTCGTTTTTATCGTAGTATCGTCTGCAGCTAGCAACAAAACCATAGTGAAATATAGCACCGAACCTATTACCGAAAACTAGCATGCTAGCACGCACAGCAACACGCAGCACATAATATTTCAAGTTGCATAGCCATTATAATTGCTAGCAAAATGTCTCGCATGCGATCTAATACGCAAAATTGTACCGTATGCCGCAGGCTTAAGTTAAGAAAACATTCTTTTTTTTCTCTCTCTTATTGTCGTAAGTATAAATTCGGCTTTCGATTTAATTTTGTTTTAAGACCGGCGGTATACAACTTTTGTAGGAAGTTTAAATATCTATTTTGTAAAACAGTTTTTTATTAAAATGTTTGTATTTAAATAATAATAAAAGAAATTAATTTTACAGCATATTTTATTACCAATTAACAGAATTTTCTGATATCTATTTTTTTTTAAATTGGGACAATTATTTTATACTAATTAAAATAATACTATTTTGCACAGAGTTATAATAATATTATTTTGTAGAGTAATTTTTTACAGAATAATACTGTCCAACTGAGGCAATCTATACTTCATTATTTATTTACTTTGTATACGATTTGAAATGGAGATATGTTTTCGATTAATTAAAAGCTCAACAGACTGGGATACGAGTATGATCGCTCGACCAAGTCTTCGCATTTTATTTCTCAAATCATGCGTGACGTTTATCGATTTTTTTGTATTATTGCTTGAATTTCATAACCGAAAGAGAACGCAGGAGATGCTATTGCTATAAAAAAAAAATAGAATAATTTCAAAAGCATTGATATTTTTCGATATAAAATCATATTTATTAGAATCTATCTATTTGTAAGAAAATTTAAATTTATTAAACGCGATATATAAATATACGTTTAATAATTGTCTGAATCTATTTTTTATCTCTTTTTACATATATGTATATATACAGGGTGTATCTGAAATGATGCACTAAACTCTAGGAGCGTATATTCTAGAGGTCAAAACAAGGCTTTTTTTTCTTATGAACGTGGGTTCGTAAATGAACCCTCCTCCGAGCTAGAGGCCCTTAAAGTCTGGGGAAGAATTAAAAATTGGTTGTATTTAAGAAAAAAAAAATGGCAGAAGGTTGAAATTTGGTATAGCTCAATAAATTATGAAGTTAAGTAAGCCAATAAAATGAAAAAATAAAAACGTATATTATGAAAACATTAATTTGCCAAGGTGAATGATTAATTTTCGTTTATTTGTCAATCTCTCCGCTTGTTCGAGTTATTCCTACATTTTTTCTGCTCTGTATTTTCAATCGAGATACGGTTGACATATAATGGATTGACGATTTTTTGGCGGAATTCACATGCATACTCATTATTGATTCGTAAACAATTGAACTCACAGTTCTTTATTCGCATATCATTACGATTAAATCAAGGGCTCACATTCTCTTCAATGATCCATCTTAATGTTTCATTGACACCTCGCTCAAGTTTTCTTTCACGAAATGATAAAATTCTCATTGAAGAGATAATTTTCGCGTTATAGAATGATAATGATCAGTTGCAAGTCTTGATCAAATCATAAAGTATCGTTTGTAAATTTTTCCTTTCGTGTGTGAATTACAGCAGCCGTTTGATGATGACGATAAATCAATTTCCCGCCTGATGGAGTGAATAATTGAGTAACGTCATGAAATCCATAGTAAACGCTTCCATATTCTGCATTCGCTTTGTAACTATACTTACAGGACAGCGTCTTATTTGATGACGTCAATCGACACGCGTTATTCAATTTTTTTCATTTAGATTTTGGATTTGTGCTCATTTAATGAGTTGACTATTCTTTAGCATGTGGACTCTATTTTATTTAGCTCTTTTTTTTAAATCATTCTAATGTATCTAATGTACAAATTTTATTTCTTTCTATTTTATGTCATATATTGTAGATATATTTTATAAATAATTTTATTTGTGTATGTATATATTTCAATTCAACCTATAAATTTTTAAGATATATATAAATACTAATATTAATTTAAAAATAATAAAGTATTATATGAACTCTTAAAAAGTCAAACTAATCAATTCCAATTTTTATAAATTTCTTAATTTTAATATTACACACACAAAGCACTAATCATTTGTCTTGGTATTAAATGATAAACTTTATCAAAAGTAGAGTTGATCAGTTTGAGAGGCTCATATATAACTAAGTTTCTAGTTTAATGTATATTTCGTGACATGAACAAGTTTATCTTTAGTATTTACCACGCAAAGCTATATCCTCTTTACTCACCGTCTACTATTCATGCTGGAGTTAATCTTTTGTATTGCGTAATAATTTTCTGTTGCGTAATATTTCAACATATATAAAAAAATTATTTATATATTTACATTCAAATTTCAAAGGAAAGAAACTCGGAATCATCAGGAAAGATTAATTCGTGCGGATATAAGTTTGTCCGATTTTGACAGCGCGACACGCCGCGAGTCACGTGCACTCGTCCCCTCTTTGTCGATTCGGCTCGTTCGCCATTGGTGGTTTTCCTTATCTTTACCCTCCACCACCTCACAGGATCGTAACTAGAATGGCTTTGACTCTCGGCACAGGAGGCGATGTGTGGCTCTATATAGAGAGTCGCTGACTGATAGTTGGCAGATCTCAGGTTCAAAACCACTTGAATTTTATCCCCCATATGCCTTAAGAGATTGAAATTAAAAGAATTAATGAAAATTTATTGATTAAAAATGATATGGTATGTATGAGTAACATAAAAAAGAAAGAGTGGTACTACGTCTCATGTGATGAACGGAAATCTATAAAGAATACCAATATCAATACCAATCTCTCAGCACGAATTCAGCATAGAATCCCAGTAAGCAATTTGATAACAAATTGTTGCCAAATTGGCATCAAATTCGCTCAAAACTTGGTAACAAATCCAGTGCCATCTGTGTCCGCATTAAGCTTGTGTTTTGGTGACAAAGCTTGTTGACATAACCTGACAGCAAATTGACCGGCAAAAACCGAGCAAAGCTTGACATGATTTGACGTCAAATTGATGGCAAAAATCGAGCAAGATCTGCGCAAGACAATCTGATAGCAGATTGTCAGCAAAAACCGAACAAATTCTGCAGCTTTTGGCCATTCATATAAAAATATATATTTAAATAGATTTAAAGCCTTAACCCTAAGTAATAAAATGATGATAAGTTTTGGTCATAAAATGACCATTAGATAATTAGACATTATATAAAATCATATATTAATATGTTAAAACATATAGGTAAATTCAAATAACTTAATTTATAAAATTAAAGATCTTTTTGGACAGAAATTGTTTGAATAAGTGAAAATCGAACAATTATCTGTCCGATTTGCAAAAAATCAATTCAATATCTGAATTTCCTGTATAAGAATTGTGTCAAAAATTAAACTGATAGAAATATATATACTATAATATTATTAGCATTTTGTAGGCTTTATATACACTCATGACAAGAATTTGAATACGGGTATAGATAATGAATAACGCGCCGCATAGCGATAAGCGACTGAACTATTTTATAATACTTTGTAATAAGCTGCAGATTTTGTTCGGTTTTTGCTGCCAATTTGCCATCAGATTGCGCACTCTAGATCCTGCTCAGTTTTTGCCGACAATCTGATGTCAGTCATGTCAGCAAGCTTTGCTCGGTTTCTGCCGCCAATTTGCTGTGTAGTTATGTTAGCAAGCTTTGCTTGATTCTTGCCGGCAATCTGCCAGCTTAATCGGTAATAACAACTCTTGTACCAAATTTGTAGCCTTTTTGCTGACAATAATTTGTAGCAAGCACTTGGCAATATCTGTTAGAACAGACCTGGCTGACTGGGAATGGATGCAATCGTTCCCTTCATCGGATTTAAAGTTCTGAAAACGATATAAAATTATCAATATCCAATTTAACGATGCGATGCAGCGAGAAACGCAATGACATCATGATATCGATGATGACTCAAAGGAATTAAACAAGAATGAATTCTTCTCACCGTTTCACCTTGCGAGCCGATCATTTCCCGGGGTCCGAAGAAAATCCGATTCGTTCCTGGAACGACGCCGCCCGCCATGCTGTAGCCTTCGTCGCGACGCATTGCCGGCGAGCCGCGACGACGACGGCGCGTTGCACAGTTCCTCTCGTTTCGCATTTCCCCGATTCGCAGAAATCGTCTCAAACGAATACACAAAGTACGACTAATTTCCCTCTTCGCGCTAGCAACTGCGCAAATAAGTGCAGCGGCACGGGTGTATCGCGGGCGGGGAGTCGCCGGTAACGGCGGCTACAGCGCTAGGCGTGTACGATTCTATCGATCACACTGACGCGAAGTGTCAACGAGCGTGTGTGCGTCGTTCGCGTCTCCTTTTCAGCCTCGTGTTGCGTCGAAAATTCTTCTCCGATAAGCGCGCGCGAATAAATACCCTTTTTCGTTCCTGATACCATTCGCGAATAAACGGTGCATAGCTAGCGCGCGCGTGTATGCGTGTATATACTGCGGGTGATGGAGTTATTGGCTTAGAAACCCGAAGTTATAGTCGACGAAAATAGACATGCGAGTATCAAGTGCGAGACAAGTGAACCGCGGGCATTGTTGCGATTTACTATAGTATTTCGCGGCGGCGAGTTTACACTCGCGATAAGATTCTATTTTCTTTCGGGAGGCAGTGTGTACGACTGTCAGATTTAACGGGAGTTTGAAGTAATCTGGCAGCACGCGGTATTTTCGTGGGAAGATATCGCGGAAGTAAACTTATGAAGCGTAATTAGGTACAAGAAAAGATTGGTGCTCCGGTTAGTTTTGAGGGATTTTTTGCGAAAAAAAAATCACGTTTATTTTAGAGAGACGTTAAATTATATTTTATTCAAAATATTTTCTATCGCTAGCTATAACTTTTTTTCCACTTTTCTAGCAATAAGTGAATTCTGAAAAGAAATGTTCGTCCTTTGAAACAATCCATTCATCGAGCCATTTTTTTTTTCTTCACATGTTTTGAAGTGCTGGTCAGCAAGGCCGTGCTGCACACACATCGATCGGAATAAGTGATAATCTGAAAGAACACAGTCTAGTGAATAAACGGCGTGTGGTAAGACTTCCCATCGAAGTGCCGATAACGTATCTTTAATTGCTTTTGCAACGTGTGGTCGAGCATTGTCGTGCAACAAAATCACTTTACATTTTCTTTGAGCAATTATTGAACGTTTCTGCTTCAAAGCACGATTCAAATCGATTAATTATGGTTGATAACGCTCAGCAGTGACTGTTTGATTCAGTTTCAGCAGCTCATGATACACAATGCCTTTCATATCCCACCAAATGGACAACAAAACCTACTTGGGCTGAACCTACCCACGATTTTCCATGCTTAGGATTATCATAATAGATCCATTTTTCATCGCCAGTTACAATTTGATATAAAAACTGCTTTTTTTGTGACGAGAAAACAGCAATGAAGTGCAGATGGTTAAATGATTTTGAATAGCTAATTCAGACAATTCATGTGGAATCCACTTGTTTTCTTTTTTAATCTTTCCCATTGCATGTAAACGATCAGAAACGGTTGATTTACCAACATTTAATGCTTCAACTAATTTTTGAAGCGTTTGAGCAGAGTTTTCATCCAACAATGCTTGCAATTCGACATCTTCGAACTTTTTTGCTTGACCTGAACATTCTTTGTCTTTCAAATCAAAATCATCACTTTTGAATCATCGAAACCAATACTCACATGTTTTAACTGATGGAACAGACTCAGAATAAATTTCTGAGATGAATCGATAAGCTTCGACAGCCGTTTTCTTCGAATCAAAGTAATAAAGTAATAAATGACGAGAATGCTCTTTATCACATTCCATTTTCAATCGCACTAAAAAGTGTAGTTATGTTTACAAATGCACATAACATGTGTCAAATTATTTGTAGAAATGTCCAGGCTTTGAAATGACATACCAACTTCTAAAATCTTTAGTAGATTTGTAGCCATCTATAGTGAGCCCTCAAACCTAACTGGAACAATTAATGGAAATCATATACATGAAAGAATGATTCTCACGTTATACATTAGCCGTATTATTTATAAATTTTTTCTACATAATAATCATCCAAGAAAAATACCATCAGGTATATAGAATTATAACAGTTTTCGTAGATTAATATTCTGAGATGCTAGTTTAAAAAAAATCACTACTAAAATTTCTAAGTTTTTTTATTTTATATTATATATATAAATATAATAAAATTTATTAATAAATTTATTTAAAAAATATATGCGTAGAAATATAATTATATGTATAACGACACTTGAATTTGATTTTTATGTTGTATAATATGATATATCCGGTATCGAACGATTAGAAATAAATTTTTATATTTTTTAGTTAATAATATCTGATTTAAAAGATATTATAATTATAATTTAAAAAATTAAGATTTAATAGTAATTAATTCTACTTCAACTTTTACAAAAAAAGTTTTCTTTGGCTATGTAAAATCTCTAAATCAAGGCGATAATTTTTTATTCATTATATGTATTTTTTATCAAAATTTTTAAAATTGGCATGATGCATATCTATATGATAACTTTATCAATAATTATCAACTATGAAACGAACTGTAGTATAGTCGGTAGACTCGTGTCAAGGTATTGACCACCAAACATCTTTTGTGCGGCTGATAACACGATGGCTTATCAAGTATATATACGCAGATATACAGGGTGGTCCTCGTAACGGTCGCCACGATTTTTAAGGCACTTACAATAATCTGACATAAAAAAGTTTCAAACAAAAGTTGTGTGGCTTCAAGGGGGCCATAAGATGGTGACAATGATTTGACCTTGGAAAATCATTTGAAGGTCATGTGAAGGTCAACTTTAAAATCTTAAATGGAAACCCCCATTTTTTATTTAGTATTCTTGTAGCTGACATCGAGATCTTTCCAAAATACTATAACAAAGTATTTTTTTATTAAGTACTTTTTGAGTTATTTTATATTTTAATCTGACATATTTAGATATAAAAAATAAAATATTTCGTAAAATATTCAGTTTTCGATAATTTTAGATATTAGAGATATTAGATAGTAATTTTCAAATAGTACAATGATTCTTACTCGAGTAATATTTATAAAATTGATTTGACATTAATTTAATATTGATTGCTAATTAAAAGCTATTCGTTTTCCGAACAACACAGGGTTAATGCGTAGGCGTCCCTTCGCAAAAGGGTTGCTGGACGCGAATACATTGGTATCGATCAAAAGAACCCTCGTGCAACTTGGATGAAGTTCTCCTGCGGCGTATATGGCGCGTGCAATCGTGTGCAATGTGACTGATACATCCCCAAGCGTGAAGCGACGTGAAACGTGATACTATCCGTCTTGTGTTGTCGAGAGATAAAGACGTATGTAAATAGAAAACGGCGATAGAGAGTGCCCTATTGTCTCATCGGCGCCAGAAATTTCAAACACGTTACGCCAATATTAATATCGAATAATGGCATATAATAAGATATGATATAATATGTATAGGATATTTATGAGTTAAATGGTCAAATTTGAAATATGAATTTAGGACCTCAAAACAAAAAAAAAATTTCCTCTGGAAGTAGGCTTGCAAATGCTTCGTTCAAGAGATATTGATTTCTAAAGAACTATTAGGAACGAATAGTTTCAAAATAATCTAGGTTCATTCTCTTTATTGCTTTACAGTAATCAAAATTTAATTTTTAAATGTTTTATTCAAAATGATAGCCTCTAATTCAGAGATAAACATTGCATCTATCGATGAGAAAACAAGTGGCTAACTGATATTGCACGTCTTTTTTTCTTTTTTCTTTTTGACATTGTCCGTTTTTTTATCCTCCGGAGCTTTGTTTATAGTGCAAACACAAGCCTGCCAATGACTTTCGACCTTCAAAACAAAAAAAAAGAGACATTTTAATATTGTTCATTCCTATAGTTTTGTAATTTGAGAAGTCAATATCTTTTAAATGAAGCGTTTGTGAGCATACTTCTATAGGAATTTTTTTTTGTTTTAAGATTCTAAATTCATATTTCAAATTTAGCCATTTAACCCGGGAACACTCTGTATAATTCGACATTTGAAAATAGCGACTTCATAAATACAAGTTATAATATATCGCATAATTATTATACAATATATATAGCTATTGAGTCAACATTTTAAAGAAGCTTTTTATCTGTATTATTATTAAAAGAGAGCAGTATAAAATTTAAATCTTTTACACTTTAAAAGGATTATTTTATTAAGTAATCACACGCAAATATCTTTATTCCATGAGATAGTATTTATTCCAAAAGTATTTATTTACTGAAAAAAATCTTATTTTACAATATAATAATTTAGAATATTTTATTGTTTTAGAATATAAAATATTAGATACTAATCGCGCGTACATTCTACAGTTGTTTGAGTAAAACATTTCGAGGACGTTGCTGACAATGAATTGTCATGATGACACGTTTAAGTGGAAGATAAAAAGCGTGTGTCGCAATGCAAATTGGCTATATAGCAAGCAGCTATAATCATTAGCTGTTGTGCTACCCGGTATACAAGATGGGTCGAGAAAATCGAGACTTTATGTTTAAAACAAAGAACGCATTTAATCCGAGAGAGTTTCGAAGAAGAATTTTTGCATTCCGTCTCTAGAGAAGTTCTCGATCCACTTACATAGGATCGGTCGGAATAACCGATATTATCTCGCGCAACGTTTAATTACGATGAGGCAATAATTCCACGAACGAACTTTTGCCACAAGCGAATTTTATTCGCCGCATCGATCGTCTTGCAGTATCGTATACCAATTTTTATTGCATAATGTTGACGCAATGATGTGTGTATATACAAAATAGTTTAAACAATAACGTTTCAAAAACTCGAAATGCAAAAGTTTTTACAATAAGTTAAAATAAAGTGTAAATTTTAATTATAAAATGTTTTTATATTAAAATTCTTTTTATATTATTTTTATATCTTCTTTTTCTATATAGGATGTTCCAGAATTAGACTGACAAACTTCAAGTGGTTATAAAGAACACCAAAACAAGTCAATTTTGTCAATAAATTCGTGTTCGGAAATGAGCCGTTTTGGCACTAGAGAATCAAAGACTAATAAAAATCTTTGGAAACATTTTTTTTTTAATTTTATTAAATAGAGTGGTTAAATAGAAGTGTTTTTATCATGAAACTTTCGTATACAACATTTTTTGATATCTCGAATAATTTTCGAGATATATCGAAGAAACCAAAAACCGCTCTATATATGAAGAGTCATTTCACCCCTTAGAATTGTTTTTGAGTCACAACTGGAAATTTCTAAATTCATCTATTTACTTCCCCTATATGTGCGTAAAGTTTCATCAAAATTAAAATTGTCAGGTTCGCGAGGTTCCCTTGTTAGTCTTTGATTCTTTAGTGCCAAAATGGCTTATTTGCGAACATGGATTTATTGGTAAAATTGGCTTGTTTTTTGGTGTCCTTTATAACCTCCTGAAGTTTGTCGGTCTAATTCTGGGACACCCTGTATAATATAATATTACTTCTATATCATAATTGTATAAAATTTAAATTACGATAAGAGATTGAAAAATTATTATTAATTCATGATTCTTGTCAAAATATTTGAGAACCGTGGTGGGAAATATTTAATCAATTAATTGCAATGAAGAAAAATTGGATATCGTGTGTATCGGATAATTTCTTGAAAATACAATGAACAATAAACCAAATAAAGCAGATCGTACGAAATACTCTTTACATTTGTTACAATAGTGTAACGTGTGACGTGTTAAAAACACAAGGAGGAAAGTTGAAACCGACGAAACTAACAATGATTTATGTCGGCTTGTGGAGTGAGCTGTAGCCTGATCGATGAGTGTCTTTGTCGTGGCAGTGTGTTGATTGTACAACGTTCTATTGTAATAAGTTGCAACGTTCCGTGACAATACGATAAGTATATCGGATTAACCGAAGCGACAGGCAAATCAAGATGATTCTCCGCCGAAAGTCGCTGCATAGCTGCAATTGTCCCTGCCATCAACATTGCTCTACCAAATGCACAGGTTTGAATCCCATTGATCATATATACAATTTTCACATTGCTGTCGGTCTTTTAGCGTAGAAATTTTAATACGCATTATCGCGTATTAAACAGTAAATATAATTTAAGGCTATCGCACACAAATTGACATAGCATAGCATAAGACTAAGGTTGCACGAGACCCAAGACAAGACAATATTCGCAAAAATATTGTATTGGTCTTCAAAATTTTAATCTTGTCTTGGTCTTGAGAGGATTTTTGTATCAAAGATCTTGTCTTGTCTTGTCTTGCCTTCATTTTTATTAACAGTTTTTATTTAACACTAAATTACTTGTCAGCTTGATAAAAAACAGAAAATAGTAAGTATATCTGATTTCTTCTGTTATCCGAAGCGCCGAGCACGATTTTCGTTTGTTCTTTACTGCGTATGCTCACGTCTCGATTGTGCAGACGCAGTCTAAAAACGAAAACCAAGTTCTTCTGCTAAACATGCAAACATTTCCGAAAGTGATAATGAAAGTTCGGAAGTAAGTGCAGTTAAACAATGCACATAGAAAACTTATTTTAAGTATGAAACAAGAAACAATGAAAAAATCGGCGTATGTTTATTATGTCAAAAAGAAAATGTGACTAAAGAAATAAAAATGAAAAATAGTAACACTACTGGATTAAAAAAACATTTGGAGAAAGATTATAAAAAAGTATATGAAGATTTATTTGGATTAAAAGCAATGAAAAATAAAATATTGTCAGAAAAACAAAAAAACGATAGATATATTTTTAAACGTAAGTATTGAAATTAAACTTTATAAATTAAGTGATATAAAGTAATTAATTTGCGCTATTTTTATGTTACATTAAAGTGTGTAATGATAATGATGCGCAGGCTCTTTAAATTTAAATTTTTTAAAGTTTTTAAATTTATAAATGTTTTTATTTACTAACAATAAATAAAACTTTTTGTCTTTCTCGCCTATTTCCATATTAATTAAAATCTCCGTTCAGACATAGGGAACAATTAGATAACTTTTTTTAAAAACCAAGACTTTTTGATAAGATCAAGAATCATGATAATTTCTTTTGGTATTGTCTTGATATTTGATCTTGTCTTGAAATTCAAGACTAGATCAAGACAAGACCAAAACTAGTCTTGGTATCTCGTGCAACCCTACATCATAAGACCGTCTGGATCAATGAGCATCGAAATAAAATCGCCATATTGATTTAAATAGCATGCTCATTGGTCCAAATGGTCTTATGCTATGCATATGCAGCTATGTCAATTTGTGTGTGAGGGCCTTTTCATTTTTAAACTTATTATCAAAATTGTCTTTAGCACAGTGATATCATTGGTTAATTATTTTCTTCACAGCTTGTATTATTTTTCGTGGTTGTATTAATAGAATGTGTGGAGAGAGAAATGTGTTTTATGATTATAGGCCAATTTTACTAAGGCCGGTATTCATCGGTTCTTATTTCAAGACCGTCTTAAGTAATGTCTTAATATGCTAATACGGCTCTATGATTGGTTTATGACATATTAATATTGTCTTAAGATATTTAAGACGGTTTTAAATATAAGAACCGACTATGAATACTGGTCCAAGTGCGGTTAGATGAACCGATGGTTAAAATTAGCAGGGTGGCCAATAGAAAATAGAGGTTAAGGAAAACCAAGCATTCGTGTCATCTCAATTAACCACCCTACTAATTTTCACCATCGGTTTATCTAACCAGACTTGGTGAAATTGGCCTTATATCGCAAAAATTAAGCGTTAACGAATACAAATATTTTTGATATTAAACGCAAGGAATGCGTTGTCAGAATGTTGTCTTAGAAAAATAGTTTCATCTATTCTTTTTAAAAAGTATAAGTACGTATTTAAAAATAAAAAGCACATTTGCTATTCAAATTTAAAACAAACTGTGTTTCGTGACGTAAGAAACGATCGCGAGTCGACAGGGAAAATTACGCGTTTTATGCGACGTTTGCGATATTACGGAGCAGCGTGGATTCGTTCCTGCTAGAATTTTTACGACTTTAACGAATAAGGAGATTTGCGATAAAGCCGTTTTATAAAGCCTCAAGATTTGCTTTTCTCAACCTTAATTGTATTTACATTTCGACGCAAAATTTCTTCTCCCAATTTGACATACGCAAAACTTTAGATAGGAAATTCTATAGATCGTGTAATTTAAAGATCAGATATAGATTCTAATCTCTCTGGTTGCCTTTAGGATGTTTTGGCTGTACAATAGCAGCAAAAGGCTGTCGAAACAAAAAAAAAAAAACATTTCTTACATTTATATTGTTTGAAAAATCAAATAAATAAATTTGGATTATAAAAAAAATTAAAGTATCACAAAATAATATGGTTTTTAACGTTTTCGTAAAAGAAAATAGTTGTAATTAATATTTTTCTTAGTTTATAATAAAATTTTTGAGCACCTGAAAGCAACTGCAAAAAACCAAAAAAAAAAACGAGTAATTTACAGAAATATTTCGAGTTACAATAAGTATTTTTCTACAATTTTTAATAAATATAACTTTTAAACGAATAAATGGATCCAAATCAAGTTTTACGCAAATATTTATTAGTTTTTTTTTAATATATGTGAAAATTTTTATTTCATTGATAATGTTTTTTCCTTGTCAAATTTATCAATAAGTGCTATAATATGCGATTTTTCATAAGACCCAATATAAACTTTAAACTTAAATAATTTCTAAACCGTTAAGAGAATTGTACTCATGTTTTGCACAGATACTCAGAAGAAATATTAGAACAGTCTACGCGAATTTTTCACGCTTTTGTCAGTGTTCTGACATATGACACATACATCCTTAAACGCGTCCCCACCATCGGCGCTTCTCACGTGTGGTGTGCGATGTTCTTTTATTTGGAGCGTGTTCGTCGCGGCCGCGACACGTGTGTGTGCATTTTGTGCCTTGTGTGTATCAGGTCTCGGGTGCTCTCCCCTCGCTAGTTCCTTGTTCGTGTCGTCGGGGGAGGGCACCCCAGGATTGTATCCGCGCCCTACCATCAATCAATAATCCGCATACCTGCTTCCGTCTCCGCTCTATGTGCAAGCGGAGAGGGAAAATCGGGAAGTTCTTTTTTTTCGATATACCCGACATGCGAATTTTTTTTTTCGACTTAATACCAGCGAATAAATCGCTGTGTACAATATTTTGCATTAATGATTCTCGCTGAACACCCAAATATTGATGTTATATATTATATACAATATTAATATATTTATTGTTAGTTTTCTCATGTATATCTCTCTAGAAAATTTAATTATAATTGATAACTGCATAATTTTTTTCCCCCTCCCCGTGTTTATCGAATAAATAAAAGGTGAATGAATTTTATCCATTTATATCAAATTTTCTTATTGTTAAATACACAGAATTATTAATAAAAAAAAAAAAAAAAAAAAATTGATAAAAAGAATAAAGATATTTAATTAATATATGATTGAATCATTAATCGTATTTATTAAATTTTCTATCTTGATGTAGTAAAAATCTCAGGGGCGTATCCTCTTTGCGCGAAGACAGAAGATTTTATCACGATTCATACAAAATTTCTGAATGCAAGTGGACATAATTAGACAAATTAGTCGATACGAATCTGAAGAAAATTGTGTCCCGAACATATTTTTTTTTGTGGTGCGACAAAAACTGGGAGGGGGGGCGCCCTTTTGCGCTACGACCCTGGGAGAGTTGCCATCCCCTCTACATGCGATAACACGAACTAGTCGTTCGCTATATCGTCGGGAGTGTTGGCTGGTGAATACAACGCGATTTATCGCGAGCAACGGTAGGATTGGGCTTGCGAGGGTGTCGTCCCGTCAACGTGACGTCCGTCAAATCGCGAGACGACTCGCCCAAACCGGGGAGCCCGCGACAGTCGATCAAACAATGGTGAGTAAGCTCGTTGATGTAACGGGTCTTAGAGACGAAAGTTGGTGACCGATGGGCGCGATCAGCGATTCTCGACCTTAGGTTTCCATTTCTCTCGGCTGCACTTTCTGTACGATGTTTCTCAGTTTCTCTTTCCTCCTTTTTTCCTGCTTTGGATCCTGAATGTTAAACTCCTCGTCTTAGACGCGAAAGAACGGGACGTAAAAATAAAAAAGTAAACACATATGTTTCTTGTCAATGCAGTTGCGTTTACTTACGTTTTCTTCATTCGAAATGAAATGGATGTATATTCTTGGTTCTTGGATAGAGAAAAGAGACAGAATAAAGTGCAGAAAGTGCGATTAAAACGCGGTGTATTTAAAAGAGAGTTCATCTTTAAAAAAACCTTGTGGAATGATAACTGCGTCTTCCTAAAAAACAGATTGAAATTTTGCATTCGCATCTTTTGAATTTACTTAATCCCTAGACTTTATTCTAAATTGCAATTGTGTTGAATAATTATTGGAAAATAATTATATTTTGAGATAATATCTGATATAAGATCTATATCTTGTTTTATGACAGATTGACAAGACAGCTGTTGTACAAATTGAGACATAACATGGAGCCAGTAGTAGAAGAAAAATGTGAAATGAAAGTATTAGCATTATCTAATACGCAAACTGTTATTGCCGATAAAAATAGAGGAACAAAGGAGTCAGATACAACAAATGTAGAGAAGAAGGTAAAATTCTACATCATGTTTTTTTTTTTAAATTTTATATTATATATGTTATATGCTGTGCATTCTCATATTTTTACATATATTATTATTATTTTTTTTTTAAATAAAAATTGTATGAGATGTGTATTATAACATGCATTAATATTTAATATAATTAGTGTATCTTAAAAATATAGATGTATATTTTAGATTGCGTTAAATAATTTTCTACCATAATTTTAATAATTTTTCATTGAATATTATTATTTTTTTTTTATTACAGAAACATGAAGAACACAAGAATGTACCCAATGCCAAACCAAAAAGATCCGTCGCGAGAATCAAGTCGAGGAAAGCTCGAAGTATGGGTCAGTCAAGTTACGATGCCACGAAACTGGAGGATAGCCCAGCACAGGTATTGGAACGCTTCAAAAGAGGCTGCGAATGTATCGACGATCAGTGCTTCAAGGATCTAAATCCCGAGGTGGTTTATCGGCACAGACTGAACATCGCAGAGTTGACTAAGGCTGAGCACGACATGTATTTAATGGGCGTGACTATGGCATGTCTGACGGATCCTTATCAAACTGCTCGGCATACAGAACGACGTAGATTACGCGCGCAGTACGTTTATCAGGGTCGAAGAGTATGCTTGGATGCGTTTTTGTATCTGGAGAATTGCACGCATTATCAGATCAAGCGGATCCGAAAGCATCTAATGACGCATGGTGTAACGCCGCGCGTACACGGCAATCACGGGAAGATCCCACACAACACATTCTCGCTGGACATATATAAAATTGCGACGGAATTTTTAAAGAACTTTGTTGAGGTGCAGGAGACCAAGCAAAAAACCAAGCTCGCTAAAAATGCTCCGCTGCATCTGTCGCCGGACATCACGCGAAAAACGGTGCATGATTTGTACACGCAATATTGCAAAAAAGTATCACCCGACATTAAGAGCATGGGCTACTCAACGTTTCGGCGATTTATGAAGGTGCAGTTTCCGCAGGTGAAATTTGCCAAGCTGGAGTTTGTTGTGAGAAACCAGACCACGCAGAGTCACTGTCAGACGGAACTCGATGCGAAAGACGACACGGGTCAACAAAAGTCGCTCAAATCGGAGCTACAGACGGAAGCTGGCACGATATTGCCATTGGTGATAACTCATGATTTAGGACAAAACGAGACCTATGTGCTAACGCCTATCAGTAAATTACAGGACGGCGTGAGTTATCAAGTTACTACGCGCGGACTAGTAGTTAACAGTCCGGCTATCACATTGTCGAAAACGAACGCGGTGTAAACTAGAAGATTGCATGTGAGAAAATAGCTATATACTATTTTATGGGAAATTATATACACACACACATATATATATATATATATATATATATATATGTGTATGTGTGAATGTGATATATGCGCCTATATTATAAGGCTCTAATACCTCCTAGCAATTTTTTTCCACATCTCTAAACTAAGAATACAGTAATATATTGCACGCGTTAGATATTTGTAATTGTTCGGAAAAGTCGCAATAAGAATATTTTATAAATGTGTATAAGAATAATATATAAATGATAGTCTCCTAAAATTCTAAACACAGACAAAAACAAAATTATTACATGTATATAAAATCTTAGGTTATTAGATACGCTTGTTGAAGTATATCTTCTGTTATGTTACTCAATTACTCAATTATTAGTGAATTGAGTTATAATGCTGCTAAAGTTTGGATATAATAATAATTGCACAAAGAATTCCTCTATACTCTATATTGATCAATAAAAAACATTTAGATCATGTATTAATAATGATAAATGTTTATAGATTCTTGAAAAAAAAAATAAGGAAAGAATATTAATATTATATAAATTATATTTGTTGAAAAAATAATTTTACTTTTATTTTAAATAACAAAATTCTAAATTTCATTTATTTCTTTTCTTTACATTTTTATTCTCTTAGTCTTTCTTTTTTATTAAAACAAAAGATGCATGAAAATATATCGTTAATTCGTGAATATACAGTAATAATGAAAAAATATCAAAATTAATTATAAAAATCTAAGAAATATAATATCGAAATTCTTTAGTTGTATGTTAGTTATTTTATAATCAAATAATATTTTTTTAAATATATAATAAGGCATATATAAAAAAAATATATATATTTTTTTACATCTTGCATACTTTTCATATAGAGTTCAATAACCTGATGTTGAAAAGCAAAGAATCTCAATATTTCTTATCTTCCTTGAATTCCAGATATGGAAATCACAAGTAACTATGGTAGCAGCAACAGTGCTTCTCAATACAAACACTTTCTATACGATTGCTTCTAACGCATAAATATTATATATAATTTATATCTTTTATTTTTAGCATGTATATATAAATAAGAGAGAGAGAGAGTATATGTTTAATTTTTATTTTTATATAAAATAAAACCAATTTTAGATCGGACAAATTATTTATTGTAGACGAAATTTAAGATTGTGTACTGAATAGCTTGTACAAAATTTTATTAAATATAAATGTGTCATATAAATCCCATACTTGTTCAAAAATATTAATATCGAAAAAAATAATTTATGATGAATTTCTCTCTCTCTGTTTTCATGTTTTCTTCTATAATAATGTCTAAAAATTTTGTTTCTAATGTAAACAAGCATGAGAGAAATATACAATATTAAATTGTAAGAGATTGAAAACTTTTTAGGATATATTGTCCGACATTAGAAATTAATAATCTTGTTGTACGTTGGTATTAATTAAGATTATATTTTCCCGTTTGAGAGCCTCTTGATTTACAGTTACATCAGCAATATTGTGGGTACTGTAGGGAACTGTTTCAGTCGGTGGCATCAGCAAGGTCATGTGAGTGCAACCTCTGATCGGGTACTTGCATTCAGTACACCAGTGAAACTTGAACCGCATATTCACAGCAAACATTGCATAAGAGGCTGTCAAATAAAATCGTTAGATTATTAAAATTTTTAAATGAAATAATACTGTGATATCTCCTAAATTATTATAACTGTATTATTTTTCTGAACAATCCAGGCAGTGTTGCCTTTAGTATTTTAATCTCCAAAAATAAAATAAATGGTAAAAATATAAAGTTATATTACTGATTATATTAAAAGTATGCTAAAGAATTTTTTAAATATATTATAATATTGTATGTATATATATGCATATAATGTCTGTATGTGTTGTGTGTTGTGAACCATTGTAAACCATTTAAATATATAATAATAACATAATAAATAGAGATTCTTTATTAATATCTAATTGTGCAAGTGTCTAAATAATTTTAATATTAAGATATATATCATTTATTTAATTTTAATATTAATAAAATGTCAACTTTTTTTAGACAATATATTTTATAAGCAATATAGTAAAAAAATATATATTTTAAGAAATATTGATGTATATATAATAATAAAAAACAATATTTTGCATTACAGAAGATGTAGAGAGTATGACAGGCGAGATAGAAAATGGAGATCTGGCAGTTCGAGATGTTGCAGATCTTCTCCAGGCACAATATGCTATTATTGCGGGTAAATCTTTAGTCCTACAAGTTACACATTTGAATTTATTTTTAATAAAATATAAATCTATTGAAATGGTTTCTTTTATACATCTTTTACAGGAGGAAAAACGCGAGAGGGATGTCCTATAATCACATTTCCAGACAATGGCAATTTTCATAATTTGACAGACTTGGACTATCAACGTCTCATGTTATATCTTACTTCTGTCCCAACGTAAGTATATAGCTATCACAATTTAATTGTCAATTAACATATACCTCTTTATGCAATATTATAGAATATAAATTTTGTTATTAAATTATATTTATATATTAAATTAAATTATTGATATTTAGATTGCAAGAAGCTGATCTTGGATTTCATTTGATAATTGATCGAAGGAATGATAAGTGGAATTCGGTTAAAACAGTGCTTCTGAAAATTTCTGTAAGTGAATCCAACACACACACACACACACACACATTACACACATAATAATTACAGTCATGTTATCATTTCATAAATCTGTTACTTAATAATAATATATAATAGTTGTTATCATAAATCCTTTATTTTTATTTCAGGCATTTTTCCCTGGTTTAGTGCATGTAGTATATGTTTTGCGACCTGCCGGATTTTTACAGAAAGCCATTTCGGAAGTATCAAATAAGCTGTTTCGAGAGGATTTCAAGTTCAGAGTTATTTTCTTGGCTAACATTGTTGAACTTCACGAGTTTATAGAGAAGGATCAGCTCACCGAGCCGCTTGGCGGCAATTTACCGTATTGTCATCACACTTGGATACAGAATAGAATTGTAAATACATCAAACAAATTAAATAATATCTACGAAATTAACTTTTCTATTCTATTTGTATTGTTAATAAATGTTTTACACGCTCTCTCTATGCAGAGTCTGGAAAAGTTTTCATCAATGACACAGGACGTGTCCCTCGCGTTAGATTCCTTCACGCGACGTTTGGCTGAAGTGGAATTTCCTAACAATACTATCGCTACGACCACATTATTGTCACAGCAACAAGCTGAGTATAACGAATTAAAAGAAGAGATACTTAGCGCTGCCAGGCATGGAGAAGCTCTTTTGGATAGCGTACGACAGCTAACTGGAAAAGGAACGGCTGATAGATTGGGAAATGTTGCAGCAGTAGAAAGGTAACGCAAGAAGGAATTTTATAATTGATAATATAAACGTAATATCGAAATGGTTAATCTCATTATATATGTTAGAAATTATTTATTTCACGATTTGCTTTATTAATGTAAAATATTGAAATAAGAAATTTATTATGCATTTGCCTTATGTAATTTTTAATGCTTAAATTCAACTTTAGATTACTTGTCCAGTTGGAAGAAACCGAACGAACCTTTGACTTGTTTTGGTCACATCATAGCTCACGTTTGAGACATTGTTTGGCTCTGAGGCAATTCGAGCAAGATTTCCGGGAATTACAAACGACGTTAGATCAGCATCTAAAGACGGTGGAAGAAATGACAGAGGTCGGCGAGACGCAAGCGCGAGTTGAGCAGTTGCTGCACGATACAACGACATTTCAACGAATATGCAGAGTATGTGTGGCATATTTTAATTAGTAAATTTTACAAAATATAACAATTTATCATCGTACCTAACGTACATAATTATTTTTCTGATAATAAAATATCCAACAAAAAAAGTCGAGTTTGGAGTAATTTTCAGATAATATGTAAAGTTACAAAGATGGAAATTATTAATTATGATACTATTCTATGCAGAGAAGAGTCATTTATATCACTGAAGCTTAAAATTATAGACCCATACAAAAATAATCTTTTATATGATCATTTAGTGTTAATGAAAGCAATTTGACAATATTATAAATTTTAAGTTTGAAAATGTACAGATTGCACTTGAAGCACCAGAATACATTATTCTAACCAGTATAACTTTATTCATCATATAAACTTTGTAACAAAGTAAACATGCTATCATTGATCATATAAAAAAATATATATATATATATATATAATTGCCAATTAAATATTCTACTATATTTATATATATGCAATATATAAATTCTGGTTTGAACAAGTAATAACATATATAATGCACATCATGCACAAATGTTATTTTGCACCGCTTTCGTCATTTTGTCGATAGTCCTATTTGTTGCATACCATGTGGATTTGGGTCTTGGTAAGCAGTCCACTTAACAAAATACATGTATATATATTCTGTAATAGAATTTACGATTATAACACACAGTAATTTTGAGATATTATTTTAGCATTTACACGTACATATCTCAATCTTATATTTATCGTATCTTGGAGGCAAATAGAAAACGTTACGTTTTGACAAGTTTTTCGTAGATGCTCTATATGAATTAAAATTCTCTTTTATATATTGTTTATACTATTTAAGCTAATATGCTATTTTTCTTTTTTCCTTATTTCTTTTAGTTGAAATGCACGCATATGTATCAGAAGACCAGTGGAGATTGTATTCATGTCCGATAGTGGCATGGTGAATTTTTGCGAATGATTATCGTTATGGTTTTTCACTCTCTCTGCATTGCACGCATAATAGTATTTTCTTTACGAGGTTTTCTTTCTGGACAATTTAATAAGACTATAAGAACAAAACTGCCATGATTATTTGTAGCATTTTCATTTATTTATATACCGACATTTAATCGCGTTATCGTGCATAAGTATAATTATGTATGTTTATAGGGAGACATAGATCGCGCGGAAGAGGTGATATCAGCTGGTCAACAGCTATTATCCGGCAGGCATCAATGCCCGACGGATGTTGTGGAACCTAAATGCGTAGAGCTGCAGAGAATCTGCACCATCCTTAGTCAGAGACTGGAGAGACGATTGCACATGTTGACCAAATGTCGGGAGCTTATGGAACGTATAGATAAGGTACGTTCGAGTTACATCTCTTAAATTTATTGTCCTTCTTTCGCCAATTGGAAAGCTAAATTTTTAAAATTTTATTAATTATCGACCAGGCCAATACTTGGTGCACCCGAGGGATAGAATTGTTGGCATCGCAGAACAGCACCACGCCGCCGGATCAAGCGCTTCAAGAGCTGCAACAGCTCATCGAAGCCGCGGAGGAGTTCCATCATCCCCGATGTATCTTTCAAGATTCCGTGATGCCAGAAACTAAAGCGCTCATTACGCAAGTACGCATTTCTGAAAGATACTTTGATTTCATCAACGCACGTCTCGATCCGAAATATAACTCGTAGGTTCTACAAAGGATAGAAGATGTATCCTTGATGTGCGATAAGAGAATAATGGCACTAAAGCAGCAATTAATCAAACCAGCCAGACCAGTACAAACCGTTACTCCAGAACCAGTCAAACCCTTGCAATCACTGCCTCAAACTGTAAAGCCCAGCAGAATTCTTAAAAAAGCCAACACCATGCCAAAGGTAATCTTATATAATAAGCGGTGTTTGAAAACATTTGAAAATAATGAAATAATGTTTTTGAAAATGTTTTAATTACTTTAATATAAATATAAATAAATAAATTTGCTAAACAAAATAAATTTATTTAAGATGGAGATGAGTCCTATAGAGGGAGAATCCTCATCACCGGAAAGCGAGCCTCGAGACATCGAAGCTTTACGTTTGAAACGCGGCCACGTTTTAGCGGAACTTGTGGAAACTGAGCGAATCTATGTCACTGAACTTGGTTCGATCATTAAAGGTTACAAGATGGAAATGATAAACGAGACAATGGCTCATTTGATACCAGCTGCACTGGTGGGCAAAGCGGACGTATTGTTTGGCAATTTAGAGGATATTTATATTTTTCATGGTGAAACTTTTCTAAGAGACTTGGAGAACTGCATTTCGAATACTGAGCTGGTCGCTTTGTGCTTTGTTCAAAGAGTAAGCATTTATATATATTTCGAATATTATATCATATATCGAAAACACTAATTTAATGTACATTTTTTTAGCGCGAAATATTCTTTAGATTATATAGTTATTATTGTCAAAATATTCCGCGATCTGAGAGATTGCGCGAACAGATACAGACCGAACCGCAGTTTCTCGCAGCTTGTCAACAGAAACTTGGTCACAAGTTGCCGCTTGCTGCCTATCTTCTCAAACCCGTTCAGCGGATTACCAAATATCAATTATTGTTAAAGGATTTATTAAAGTATAGCGATGAACCTTCATGCTGCACCGAATTGCAAGAGGCGCTTGATTGCATGTTAGTTGTATTAAAGTGCGTTAATGACAGCATGCATCAAACTGCAATAACGGGTTTTGGAGTAAGTACATGTTCATCTTCATTTTTCTTTGTACTGTTAATCATTATATCTTATCTTTTATTATATTACTTTTGCCTTTTTCTTTCTACTTACAGGGCGATCTGGGTGCACAAGGCGAATTGTTGTTACAAGGCTCGTTTAGCGTTTGGAGCAGTAGTAAACGAGAGCGACTATTGCGACTGAAACCATCTCAACGGCATATCTTCTTATACGAGAAGGCTTTGATATTTTGTAAGCACAGCAAGCCTCAAGCTCATAACAAGGCTACATACCATTTTAAAAGATATTTGAAGGTATACTTCAATATTCACATTTGTAAAAATAACTTTTTTCTCAACTTAAGTTTTATAATTTATATGATCTTACATAATATGTGGCAGATGTCTCAGATTGGTTTGACAGAATCGGTGAAAGGCGATGCTAGACGGTTCGAGATATGGTTGCAGGGCAGGGCTGAGGTACACACGATACAAGCGCCCAGTATCGATGTTAAGCAATCCTGGGTACGTCAGATCAAAGGTGTTCTGATGTCTCAGTTAGCCGAACTCAAAGGAAAACAGAATTCGGCTCTTGGAAAATCCAATCATAAGTACGTAATCGCTGTTAAGAATTAATGATTACACTGTTCAACACCAAATTTGCCTTAAGTTCTACCAAGTCATTTTTGATAAATTTTTTAGCGCTGATTACGAATGTGACTGTAAAAATGGCGTATCATGTCAAGTTTTTGAGAAAACTTCAGTCAAAATTGCTAAAATAGGCGTTTTTGATACTTTTGCGTGAATTGTATTTTCCGATGGGGACGTGCTATAGACGATAGCGATAGCTCAAAATAAAGTTCAAGATTTATACTTTATGATAAAAATACCAGAGGTTCTAGGCAGGAAGGATTTTTCAGAAAAAAGTGGTTGAAACATAAGAAATATCTATTGCAATGTTTTCCAGTCAAACGTTTTCAATTGTCCGTTACTAAATTTTTTTTTAGTTACAGGAATAAAAAAACTACTCTAATTTTGTTCTTAACTGAAAGCGACCACAAAAATCTACACATACTCATGATTTGAATGATTTTTCAAAAATTTGATCCGCCATTTTGGGTCTCCCATTTTTAATTTTGAAATTTTAACACATAATTCGTGTTGAGTGATCAGGCAAATGTATACGTACCGACTTTCATGATCAGAATGATTTTAAAAAATTTTAGTAATGGACAATTGGAAACGTATGACTGGGGGACACTGCGATAGATGTTTTTTATGTATCGATCACTTTTTTTCAGGAGAACCTTCCCTGTCTGGGACTTCTGGCATTTTTATCATAAAGTATAAGTCTTGAGCTTTATTTTAAGCTATCGGTACCGTGTATAGCACGTCTCCATTGAAAAATATAACTCACACCAAAGCATCAAAAACACCTATTTTAGCAGCTTTGACTGAAGTTTTCTCAAAAACTTGATATAATACTCAATTTTTATAGCCAGATTCAGTAATCAGGGCTAAAAAATCTATCAGAAATGACTTGGTAGAACTTAAGGCAAAAAAAAGTTCTTATTTTGCCAACCAGTGTTATTAATTCTTAGCGCGCATTTCAATCTTTTCAATATATTTTATCGCTTCTTTTATTCCGAAAGGCCTTTGCGACAAACAATCTCGTGGGAAGCTCAAAGCAGTATATCAGGATCTTTGCGAACACTATCTGTCGACGGTAACAGCGTTATCTCGCACATGACCGATGTTTCGCAATCCACGGAGGAGGATGCGGCATGGAGTTCGGAAAATAGCAATACGGATGAGGAAGACGCTTTTGGCGATAATCCAGGACCGGCACCGGTGAATTCTTTTTACGTTCTTGAATCCAAGTGCTGAGAATAAATAGTAGGCCTAAAATAACAAATTTTAGAGGACAACAGAGAAACTTGAAAAATCTGTAATTTTACTTTTGCCATTTTTATTACTTTTAATTAATTTATAACAAATTTATAAATTCAATGCACATCCATTTCTTCTCTCTGACAATAATGTTATCTTTATTAAGTGTCTTATATTTTTAGCTTCTGAATCAGTTATAATACGTGCAATTTTACATATTTTACAATAACGATATATTTATTTATAGGGTGGAAAATATGTGGCGTTGGCAGATTATTGCGCGGTGGGACAGTCGGAAGTCACGATGCGCGAGGGTGATACCTTGGAACTTCTAAAAGTCGGCTGTGCTGGCTGGTGGTTTGTCAAACTGATCGGCACTGGCATGGAAGGGTGGGCGCCCGCGGCGTACCTGGAACCGATTAGTCGCAAAACGTCACGCAGTTCGCAATCGGTCAACAGTCAAGAGGCTATATGAAACAGGCGACTAACACACTAGAGAGCTTGCTAGTGTGTTAGAGCTTTGCTTATCTCAAGCTTGATTGCCAGTTGTACTGTTGTATTGAGAAACATTTACTGTTGAAAACGGTAAGAGCATTTTTTAAATGGCGGACGAAGTCGGTTTTTGAAAATCTTTTATAGCATTCAAACATAATGATGAGTTGCATCATTTTACCTTTTTCTTATATAAAACAAGTATACAATGCTTGATATATAATGCCTTTGTATTTGCGATACAAAGAACGTTAAATTAAATGGGTGATAAGATTTTTACGTTTACGAGAATTTTATACTAATGCATACCGAGAAGAAGAGATGGAACGGAAAAAGAAGTTTCCTCATTCTATGATAATTGCAAACAGTCGAGAACTTCATTCGCGTTGTAACATCAAATTAAATGAAGTCGTTCGCGAGCACAGAATGACGTTTACTGAATTGTACAAAATGTAGCATTGAATTAAGCCGGGATATTATGTGCACGCGCGCACAATGGAGGCACAGATGTGGTCTTGTATCGATCACGATAATTTTTTCAACAATAATGCATACACTATAATCAACAAAAGGAAGAACGCTGCTAATGTTAAACGTATCATCGTTTGGTTACTTTGTTAAGAATCTGTGTGAAGAAGTACCTAATCTATGAATGAAATGTAGTTTTTACTTATGACCCGGGTAATAAAATGGCTATGTATGCGATTATTCCAAAGTTTAATATCATAAGATCATTGTAAAAGACGCGACATACTTTCGTCCATAAGGTTCTACTGATGATTCGAGAAACAATCTTATCCTTGCTTGGTGTATACCTTGCGATGTCGCGTCTAATGAATCGATCACCAGAATATTGTCGTCGATCGCATCATTCGTGTATCATTATACATTGGTTTAGAGTAGAGTAGATTATCCTAGATGCATTGTCATCACAATCGGAAATAGTACAATTTAGTGCAGTTTCGCGAGCTTTTAAGAGTATTTTAGATGTTCTGTTTGCGAGATTTGAAGTGTTTTCGCTTCCCGGGGTTGAATTTAAAATATTTGCAAAGACTATCGAAAATGTATAGATCCCCTCGAGCCTTCGAAGACGAAAAATGTGTGATACAAACGTTAGAGATTGATGCTTCTGCAGAGTAATAATTGTAAACATATGCAGAAAAAAATGTTTAATTAATATATCGCCATTCTTAGGAAGTTAAACATATGTATATTGTTGACGAGTCGTTGCGACCAAATAAGCTTGAGATATTATGAATATGACTATGATGTAAACCATTTGTTTTGAAAGCATAACGATGATAGGAGGTTGAGAGAGAGAGAGAGAGGAGAGAGAGAGAGAGAGTGAGAGAAGGGGAGAAGGGTGGTTAAAGAATTATATACATATACACAAATTTTTTAGGAGGCTAAACGGTTAACACCAACAGTAACACGTAATATCTGATACCGATAAATCTTAACATACCTAATATTTTAGAACTACATATAATAAGCTATTTCAGTTCTCTCTAGGCGGATTTCATAACCCACCAATTTCATAAGTCTCTACTATAATATATAACAATATATGATAGTATCATTTGTACCGAAACATTTATATGGATAACATAATTTTTAAGGGGTTATCTCGATTATTATGATTTTTTTCGCCAACGTTGTATGCGTTATAATTATGTCCGCTTTTATATGATATACACACAAGGACATGATTCCATCGCAATTTTTGATATAGCCTACATGAGTCTTGTTTTTGATATTTATAATTCGAGTATTATTTTATTTATTATAGAGAAAGCATGGTTTTATATGATATTTATTAAATATTTATTAAAGAGATAGTTATATTTGTAAAAAATAGAGAATTATTTAACATTGCATATATATACAAGGTATCCTAAAACTATCGTACTTCCTCCTAATGGCAGATCCCTTAAAACATTTCAAGACGAAAATCCTAATACAAAAATGTCGAGGCTATAATAGTTTTTAAACGGGAAGCGAGATTATATTTTTGCGAATGACAGGATTGAGATTTTGCGCGCTCAGACACGGCGAAATGATAAATGAAAAAAGTGCTTCGATGAATGGAGCGTCTTTTTTATGATATTATGATTATTGTATAAATTTACAATAGCATTGTCATTATATGCTTTCCCGCTTCTCTATGCATTGCATTAGTACATTCTTTTTACGAATAATGGATGCAAGAACTAAAGACATCTCAAAAATGATTCAAGTAAAAATTTGCGACATGTTTCAACTTCAGCTATCAAAGTGGTTGATCAGTGAGTGCGTTCAAGAGACACAATCGTTGGGTAGCAATCGAACGTGATTAGTTCTTACTTCTAGAACCAACAAATCAATGTCGAGTGTTGATAAGACGATGCTCAACGGTTGCAGTACAGCCGTGTAATAGATGTGTCTCCTGAACGCACCCAATGTTACCATGAAGGTGTTTACTATTTCGCCGTGCTTGAGCGCGCAAAATCTCAGCCCTGTCATTCGTGAATGATTCATCATATAGCTTCGATATTTTCGTATTAAAATTTTCGTTTTGAAATGTTCTAAGGAATCTACCATTAAGTGAAAGTACGATAATTCTAGGACATCCTGTATATATGTATGTATGTATGTATAAGTTGCAGCAATCGATATACCAGATATTCAGGTCCAGGTTGGTCCAGATTGGTCCAGATTGATTTACAGCATACAGTAACTGCAATATAGCATTAAAAGCTGTATAATGCTGGCAATTTTATAATTATAAACGAGTTAGAAACAAATACAGGAATTCGTTTCTTACCGGGATGCTGCGTTTATACATATTTCAATTATGTATAAGTGTTAATATCTTTGTATTGTGTCGCAACTTTTACTTTCTACACTTCTTTAAAACCTATGCGCATTATACATAACATTATTATCATGTCAATGTAACGTCAAAGTTTTAAAACATTGCAATATTTATTTTCTCTATGACATACTGCTGCACTAGTTCAGAGCTTATCTTTCTCCTTCCAATGTGGAGAGAAAAAGATGAATTCTGAACTAGTGCAGCCAGTTTAGCTGTAAAAAACAGATCCATTCTCTGCAGCGAGTTAGCTGCAGTTATTGCAAATTCCTTTAAATTTCATTCCGAAATTTTAATGTTAAAAATAAGAACGCAGTCACGCTCAGATTAGATTGCTACCAATTCAGATAGCGAAATGGCCTCGATGATGGTAATTATCAGTTGAAAATTAGGAAAACAGTTGAACGATAATATATTTCGTATAATGTGCATAGACTTTTAATCGCTCTTGGAGTTGTAATATATCTATGTGTATTAATCCATTTATATGCCGTCCTTGTATTAACCGTAAGATTTTAATCAAATGCATGAGCAATATTAGTTTGAAAGATCGTTTTCTCGACGCATCTCTTTACGTTGCGATTATAATATTAAAGATGTGCAAACTCAAACAGTCGGAAACGTGAATGCGAAACGTTGGCCTTTCCGCGATCGATTTTATTTACAACATAGTAAACTCTACGCAAAAAAAGAGAAAAGATATTAATAACTCTCGAAACTCTACACATCATACACTTTATGAAGATTTTCGCAAATAGTTACATGATCACTTTGTCGTTCGTGTCTTCGATCGAGCAATCCCTCATCCGTGTAAAATCGCGATTAAGCGACCAAGCTAAGTGATATTTATAAATATACAGGGCGCGTTTTTTGTAGAAACTATAAATACACACACACACACACATATATATATATATAGACAATAATTATACCCGCTGTTGAAGGATACATGACAACGCGTTCATTCAGAGATAACGATGATTCATGATAAATATATAATTCCCGAAGCGATACTTCCCTCCGTGATTAACGGAGCAAATAGAAGCAGGTTTCTGCGAGTGTGAATCTGTCTCACCTCGTAGATATGGATTTATAATAATATTAATAGAGATCTCGTAAATATAAATGCACTTTTGCGTGCAATCTTTTAAAAAAGAAAAACTCATGTAAAAGAGGAATTCGACGTTCAACCGCAATCTCTTTACGGATGGTTCCTTTCGTCGTTCCTCGTCGGCAAGAGAGTGATAGTAAAGTCTATTTTTGCATATAACACGTGATAAAGAGGCTGCCGAAATCTCTTCTATTTGCATTACATATGTATTAGCGCGATCATTTCTCATAAATAAGAATCATTGACGCTACGCTTTTTCTTTATTTAATTAACATAACATGTATAATGCTTTGTTACACCCGAACAATAAAATTCTTCTTTGAGCTTTTCTTTCAATACAATTTGTAATTATAAATTGTAAATGATTTTATTCTCCATACACAGGGTGTTCCAGATTTAGACCCATAAACTTCAGCTGATTATAAAGGACATCAAAACAAGCTAATTTTGTCAATAAACCTGTATCCGTAAATGAGCCGTTTTGGCACTAGAGACACATATTTTTATAGATGAATTCAGACATTTCCAGTTGCTGCTGAAAAGCGATTCTAAGAGATCAAATCACTCCTCATATGTAGAGCGATTTTTTTGCTTTTCTTGATATATATCTCGAAAATTATTCGAGATATCAAGAAATGTTTTATACAAAAGTTTTATGGTAAAAATGCCTCTATTTAACTACACTAATAAAATTTAAAAAAAAATTTTTTTTCAAAGATTTTTACCTTTGTTGGTCTTTGATTCTCTAGTGTCAAAACGGCTCATTTGCGGACACGGGTTTATTGACAAAATTGGCTTGTTTTGGTCCCTTTATAAACACCTAAAGTTTGTCGGTCTAATTTTGGGACAATCTGTATAAGAAAGAAATTCTACCCAAAAATAATATTTTTGTATAGGAGGCAAAAAAATTGCTCAAGCTTAAGTTAAGTATGTTGTTAAACGATTTTGCTTTAAATGTGTATTATAAATTCTTTATGTTTATAGTTACGTTATATATAAAACGAACAAATACATTAGAATTATGCGTTTCGATTGTTTTTCGTGTACATATGTACATTTGCACGAAAAGATAGGCGTGATGCGAGTATCATATGCGAGAAATGATCATTTTCAATTGTTACATATATATCATCTTACTATCTTCATGAAGGGAATGGAATGCAATTCGTATGTGCAATGTATATTCGAGCGCGTACAAGAATTTTTGTTAACTTGTCCGAATCTTGCGTATAATCAGTTGTCAAATCTTGTATGAGAGACCTGCAATATTAAACGGGAACATTAAACGCGAGAATCCCAACGGAGCAGCAAAAAATCAGTTCTTGTTCTTGTCGCGATTAACAAACCCGCTTTTCGTTTGAAAAACAGATATTTTAAGATAAGCATATATATATATAGTGAGCAGTGATTATGTGATCGTATTTTAATAATTATTCACACACCTTACGTTTTTATTAAATTTCTTATCTGATCTTTTATTCATTCACTTTATTAGTGGATGAATACTTCGTTTTTGGGGGGAAATTTTTACATAAACATTTTTAATTTAAAAAATTGAAAAATTTACTTTATTATTTAATAAATCAATTTTTATATTATCTCAATTGAAGATTGTAATATAAAATCATTATATGTACATTATACAGGGTGTCCGACAAATAAGTGACTAAACGAAAGATATAGAGGTAGATTGGATCAAACTGAAAAGAAAAGTCCTGTATCATTTTGCGATTTTCGTAATAATTACTGAGAAATTAATTAAAAAAGATCGGCCATTACAAATGGTTGTACAACGGTTACGTACGAACAGTACATAACGCTGGATTCTCGTGTCTTATACAGCACAGAACATTGCAATTACATTGCAGCAATGTTACAATCTTGCAAGTTGCAATGAAATATTGTTGAGACATTATTGGAATATGGAATTGTAATATTTTATGAGAATGTTACAGCAACATTTCAAAAACATTACAAAAGACAGTTTTTGATAATCGCTACTTTGTTCGTTTACCACTATGCGGCGCGCGTTGCGTTATCTATCCCGTATTTAAGTTTTAATCACGATGGTTATATAAAGCTTGCAAAAAGCGGTTAGTAATATTAAAAGTATAATAACTATTTTTATCAGATCAATTTGTCTGATACAATCCCAACACAGGAAATTCAGATATTGAATTGAGTGTTTAGAAATCGGACAAATAATTATTCGAAAAAAGTTAAAATTATCCATTTAGTGTCTATTTAAGATATGGAGTTTAATATGTATATAAATAAAATTTTAATTTTTATGAATTAAATTATTTAGTCATTATCAATTTCTTAAACTTGTAAATAATTGATAAAATAGCGATGTTAATTAGATAACAGAAAATTGTTTAATAGTTCCCATTTTTATATAAAAGCAAAAATTTGATAATAATTTTTTAATATGCAAAATGCTTCAAATTTAATAGATAAACTTGGAGAATATATAAAGACATCCACGAGAGACGAGAAAAAACTCGTTGTAATTGCGTAAATTCACAATCTTTTTTCTTATCTCTCTTGGATGTTTTTATATGTTCTCAAAGTTTATGTATTAAATTTGAAGCGTTTTGTATATTTGTAGCAATGTATTTAAATATTACAAATACATTGCACCGTAACATTATTGTATTCTTACATTGAAATATTTCTAAGGGCGGACATTTCAACGTTGCCGCAGGCTTGCAATAACATTGCAGAAACATTTCGCAACTTCTATGCAATATTACAATATTTCAATGTAAGATCTATGCAACGTGTTTGCAATCTTTCGGTGCTGTATGGGTTACAACCATATATCAATGGGGCCGTCCTTTGCGCCGCGCGCTTACACTCGCGCAAATTGGTTGATCTTTTTTATTTAAATTCTCAATAATTATTGCGAAAATCAGAAAATGGTAAAAAATTTTTCTCCTCGGTTTTATCTACTCTACCTGCACACGACGGGCGATTATCAGCCTGATTATTATCACCCTGTACATATTTTTTATTTTTCTATTTTTTACAGCATTTTATCATAAGGCTTTCTGTAAACCTTATAGTTTTAGAAGTCTTTCTATTTAAATATTCTTCTATAATTAACTTTATTATTATTATATTATTATCTTTTATTAATCCTTAAAGTGTCGATGTTTATTTTGAAACATATGTGTATGTAAATTACGTAAAATTTTACTGTAATTATATATATGTGTATGTATGAAATTATATAACAATACATTTGTATTTATGGATCTATTTTTTATAACTGAACTGATTGCTCTAGTTCAGATTTTATCTTTTTCTTTCTATATTGGAAGGAGAGTCAGTTCAGTTATAAAGAACAGACCCTATGTATGTATGTATGTATGTATGTATGTACATATACAAGTTGTCTCAGAATTAGATCGACAAATTTCAGATGGTTATAAAAACCAAAACAAGCTAATTTTATCAATAAACCCGTATCTGCAAATGAGCTATTTTGGCACTAGAGAATCAAAGACCAACAACCGTAAAAATCTTTGAAAAAGAATTATTTTTTCAAAATTTTATTAATGTAGGTAAATAGAGGCGTTTTTACCATGACACTTTTGTATAAAACATTTTTTAATTTCTCGACTAGTTGTCGAGATATATGGACCGTTTATTTTGAAAGTGGTGCAAGTCCATTTTCTTTTGTTTCGAGAAAATTAAATGTTAGCAGATCTGACAATTAAAAAATATAGGTTAATTATGTGAAGTCTGGGAATGTTTGTACTAATTTATCAATATGTAATTTGATTATATAAATTTCTTTTAGGCGAATTTAACTAAAATAATATATATTTCCAGGCTGCAAATGGACTTACACCACTTTCATAATTAGTCAATTGTAAATATCATTTAATTTCAATTTTGAAATAACAAATATCACTTAAAATATGTTTCATATTAATCCAATTTTGTTTATAAATAATAACAAGAAATAAAATAGAATTAGTATTTTTTATTTTGAACGTTAATTATATTTATATATTGTTAAACTTAACACAAGATATTGGTATTATTAATTATTTATGCTCTTCATGTGGCAGTGTTTTGAAATATTCATGATGCACAGGAGGTATATAAGGTAATAGCTGCTGCATATCCTTATATTTTTCGTATGTAATAGGCCTGGCATCGTGATGGAAATTGGACTTACACCACTTTCATAATCAATGGTTACGCAATTTCTTTTACCGGCCAATTTTAAATTGAACAAAGCATTGGCATTTTTTAAGATATTAAATACTAACTAGTTATAAACAAAAAGTTTACACTAAATTAAGCATAAATTACGTCATATCTCATTTTTTTAAAAAAAGGACTTACACCACTTTCAAAATAAACGGTCCATATATCGAAAAAAGCAAAAAGCCGCTCTGCATATGAGGGATCCCTTAGGATCGTTTTTGGACCGCAGATGGAAATTTCTATATTTGTTTAATATTTACTCCCGCCTCTCCCCCTCTCCACAAGTGTGTAAAATTTCATCAAAATCAGAATTTTCGGGTTTGCAAAATTTTCTTGTTTATCTCTGATTCTCTAGTGCCAAAATAGCTCATTTATGGACACGAGTTTATTGGCAAAATTAGTTTGTTTGGTGTCCTTTTTATATCCATATCAGAGTATCGATTCTGTTAATTTAAGTGAGGGTAAAAATGATAAATAAAGAGCGAAATTACTGGAAATTTATAATTTTATTGGTCCAAAGCTAATAAAATTTCTCGCTTTTGTAATTTTCGCCCGTACTTAAATTACAAAATCGAGACTCTGAAGTTTGTCCCTCTAATTCTGGGACGCTCTGTATAAAGATGGGTATACACTTAGCGAACGAACACCAAACGAACAGCGAATGCGAAACGTTTTGAACGTTTTTCTCGCACGAATTGTCTTTGATGTACCGCTTCATGAAGGAATCGAACCGAATGCGAATCGAACGTTCTGTTCGCATTCGCTTTGGCGTATATATCTGCTGAATGATAATAACGAACGTTTTCATTCGCTGTTCGTTCGGTGTTCGTTCGCTAAGTGTATACCCACCTTAATGCGAATGATATTTCCCGCGCGCTAGTTCAAATCGACACGAATTAAATTGTTTCTCGAGACGGTCGACAGATGAGGCAAATCGCAGTTCGGTCAAAGATCAAATTTTCACCGACTGCTGACCAGTGATGCCAGAAATGGTATCCTGCGCGCGCATACTTGAGACCAACCATGTATACACATTGCTACGTTACGGGCGAGAGCACCCAGTTTTGGCGGGCAAACAGGTTGAGATAACCGACATCACAGGTGGTTTCGCGGTTTCTGTACGTAGTTTTAAATTCGGAATGTCCATTTATGTGCTAGAAAATAGGATGATGACTGTCGCATAGGATGCGAAAAGAAGATAAGTAGATAGTGCAATAGTGCAGCAATAGTGAAGGTAAGCAGATAGTGCAATATTTATTATTATTATTAATAAAATATTTTTATAAAATATGGAATTAAATGCTTCCAATGGAGCCATTCCAAAGAAAGAAAATAGTAGGAAATTATATAATATATATAATTTCCTACTATTATATATATATTATACAATTAAGGGTCCAATATATATATTATAATTATACAATCAAGGGTCCATAAGATACCTTATTTTTCGCTAGAACACTACTGCAATGACGTAATTTTCGTCATACATGCGCGCGCAGGATACCATTTCTGGCATCACTGCTGCTGATAAGCTGACGCTGACGCTGACGCACGCATACATTCGCGCGCTTTGCATCGCAACGCAAGGATGTTCCAGTGTCACGTCGATTATTATCTGTGGTGACACGTGACACGAGTGTTATGCGACCTTGCGAGCAATTGAGAAACGAGTTATTTTCCGCGGAGGTCGACGAATTTTCTCTTCTCAACTCATTAAGAAAACATGCCGCCGCAAACGGATGCAGTCCCGAAGCTCGAGACATCATCGAGCGGAATTAATGCTGTTCTATTGGGACCACCTGGTAGCGGCAAGGGCACTCAGGTATTTTTTGATCGCACGTATATACTTGACCGTCATTCTTAAAATTGAGCTAGCTATCCTCTTTGACCTATAATACCTTTCAAATATAAATTAATTTTATTTGAATAAAATAAATTTTAAATGACAAAATGATTAAGTTAGTGAATTCCCTCTTCTTGTATTTTTAATATGTAATCAAACTGTATAAATAAATAAAAGATAGATTTATCTTTTAATATTATGCGATTAAAAGTGTTTTGATTTAATGAAATATTTTAATTGCATATTATACTTTTTATATTAATCATGCTAGAATGCTTAATTCTGCAAAAATTTAATTGAACGCATCTGTTTTAGGCATTGTTATTTAAAGATAGATACTGCGTATGTCATCTGTCCACGGGTGATCTGTTAAGGGCTGAAGTCAGTTCCGGTTCTACTTTGGGAACTCAAATCAAAAAGATAATGGATGAGGGTAAATTAGTTAGCGATGACTTGGTAGTTAGCATGATTGAAAGCAATCTGGACAAACCTGAGTGCAAACGTGGCTTCTTGTTGGATGGATTCCCTAGAAGTGTACCTCAAGCAGAAAAAGTAAGTTAGATGATCATTAGTTAGACGATCAAAGTTTTGTACATCTTATAACAAAGATTTGAATCTCTGTATATCATAAATCTTTTTTATACAGCTTGATGAAATGCTCAGTAATAGAAAAACAAAGCTTGACACTGTTATTGAGTTTGGAATTGATGATAAATTATTGATCAGTAGAATTACAGGCAGATTAATACATCCAGCTAGCGGTAGATCTTATCATGAGACACTTGCTCCCCCTAAAGCTCCGATGAAAGATGATGTAAGTAATAAAATAATTGTACTAAAAAATATCAAACCTTGTAATATTATCTGGAGAAAAAGAGAATGTTATAAAATTATCCACAATATAATACATTGTATTTACGAAGAATAGTTGAAACATAAACTCACAGTGACGCATCAATTTTTATATGACTTATGTAATATGTCTTCACTGCAGATAATATATAATAGCATTTATCTTTATTTAAAATTATGTGTACATAAAATTGTTAATTACATAAATTCAATTAAAAATTCAATTAGAACTTGATGCATAATCTCTTTTGATAGATCACTGGGGAACCTTTGATCAAGAGATCAGATGACAATGAAGAGGCTCTGAAAAAACGATTGACGACATATCACACGCAAACTTCACCACTCGTCGATTATTATGCTCTGCAAGGAATTCATTATTACATTAATGCTGCCCAATCCGCCGAAAAAGTCTTCAAAGATATTGATCAAATCTTTCTGAGAGCCACTAAGAAGAAGGGATTCTTCAGTAGATTTTTTTAAAATACCATCAATAGAAATAATTTCTAAAACATCCTTTTTTCTTTTTTGTTATAGGATGTTACTTTTAGAATTTTATTCTTTTTGAAAAAAAATTCCAAAATTACAGAGATAATCGTAAATGCATTAAGTTTACAACATGCTGCAAAGATAACGATTTATGTGTCTAACGCTTGTTTTAACTGACAGCAATATGCATCTAAAATAATCTTAGTAACATATAATAGTTGCATATACAAAAATTGCTGTAAACAGTATATTTTGTAGCAATATCAAATATAAAGATATGTAGTAGTATTTTATAAGGCACCATAATTTTCTAAAGGAATATGAAAAGTTATGACTGCAAATGAAATGCACACAGTTTATCAATGCTCTAAAAATGGGTATAAAATATATATGTAACACCAATCATATATAACTTTAGATAAAGAGATATATATTTGTATATAGTCGCTAAAAGGTATTTTGATTCATTGTTACTATACTATTTTTATGCAATGTTTATATCGTACTGGAGTACATTTATCAAGAAAATCTTTTACATATCTCGACTTATTTTTAGTTTTTCCTACCTTGGCGATTTATCAGTTTAAACAAGCGAAATATCAGTGAAAAATAAGTTTAGAAATCGTTTATCAGTCACATGTATCCACATTCTTTCGAATTCTGTAATTATATCGTTCTTAACGCTAAATGCGACCGTCTTATCGATTTTCACTTTTCTCATGAAGATCCAAAAAAATAAAAACTTTTTATTATATGTATTCAATAATGAATGAATTAACTCAAGATGAGAAGATAATTATAATTAATACCTGAATTAATTATAATTATAAGAATATAATAACATTTGCCTGCTGCATTTAACATTAAATGGAATTTAAATATTTACAATTATAGTTTATTACTTTTTCAATTGCAATAGCAACTGTCGAGAAATCATCATTATTAAACTATATAAATACACGAAACATATTGCAATGCTACACATCATTGCTATATATCATTTTTGAAGACACAATTTTGCGAGAGCACGAATAATACAGATCTGAAACTATTTTACATAAAAGAAGCAAATATATATATTCTGATATAATACTATTTCATGTATGTACACAACTTTTAAAAAACCCCAATATTTGTGAAATTTTATTCTCAATATTATCCTAATAATTTTTTTTTTTTAGATGTTGGAACATGCGTTTTTTTTAAATATTGCCTTTCAATATTTTTAATTATATTAATATCCTTTAATTACAAATTTAAGTGGAAAGATTTGTTAAATATATCTTCATACTAACAAAATTTCTTTTTTTTGATTATTTTCTTTTATATACAAAGTGACTATAAAAAGCTCTCAAGGATGAAAAAAACAAATATTTAATTTTAATTTGTTTAAAGCATTAAACTAAAACATTATTTTTGATATATCCTAATAACTGACGATTTTTGGTAAAAGTGCATAATAACGGACCCAGTTCCAATGACCTTGACCTTGACATATGTCGTCAAGGTCATGACCCTGAGTAACCTCCAAAAGGTTTTAGCCGTTGCTCGTTGTTAATCAAAAAGTTATTAATAAAAGAATTTCTACGAATTATATGCAATAAAATTTATAATTATATGATTTTACATGAATTTGCAACTTTCTGCGCGAAGTAAGGTCTAGTTTTAAATCAGAAATAGGTTTGGATTAGGTTATATCTTCCGGAAGTGGAGCCCTCCCGTAAAGAGGGCGGAACCCACTGCGCCCGCGCATATACTTTTTCATCCATACAACAATTGTGGGATAGACCTCTCTTCGCGTTATAAAGGATCCGTTATTGTGCACTTTTACCCGATTTTTTTTTTTTTAATGTTAAAAGATGTTTTTTTATATTATTTTTCAATATTTTTAATTATATTAATATTCTTTAATTATAAATCTAAGTAAAAAACTTCCTTGTCAAATATCTTCATACTAATAAAATTTATCATTTTTTGATTATTTTTTTTTTATATACAAAATGATATTGTATAAAAATTTCTCAAAGGTGAAAAAAATAAATATTTAATTTTGTTTTATTTTAAATAAAATTATAAATATGCTTCTAAAATATTTTTTTCTATTTTATATGTATGTATTTAATTTAAAATTTAAAATCTCGACAGCTTTTTTTAGGGTTCCTTCATCTTATCTAGGATAGGACAAAGCGCACGAATCACTTTCCATAGATAAGTAATGGCTCTTGCAGCTAGCGCGATGACGCGCGATATCCAATGAGAGCTTTATTTTTTCGGAAAAGCAGAGCTCTCATTGGGTATTGCACGTCGCGCGTCGCGTCATCGCGCTGGTCTGCAAGAGCCATAACAATAAGAAGAAACTTCACTTTCGTTGAAAGATCGAACTGATGCAATGCCCCTGTTCGCGCATCTAGGTTAGATCTATTTTATGCCGTGAAAAGTGGAAGTGGGGACTGGGGACTGGCGAGTGGCGAGACATTTCGTCCAGTTATGGCGGAAAATGTTTTCGTTCTATGATAGACACTGATCCGCGTTTATATCGGTTTATCGACTCGGCCGATCGTTAACTTGATAACGCTGAGTCCCATTTGAATCCTGGTGGAAGCAATCATATCCCGTAATCATGGATACTCGTGGCATCGAAGTCACGAATCAACTTCGGGTGAGTGTTCGGGGATTCGCATGCACAGTGTGAAATTTGCATGATTTAAACAGATAGAAATATCTTGGCCTGTTGCTTAGAGATATAACCGTAACGTTTAATTGAATATCCTTGTAATTATATAGTTAATACTAAATTTTTTACAAGGACGTAAAAGTTCGAAGCGATACAAAGCGATTCTTGCCTTTCATTAGATTTATTCAATCTAAGTATTCCAAAATTTATTTATTTATTTACATAGTATGCAAAAGCTGAAAGTGCAAAGATGATTGAGAATCTATCTTTTCCGAGGAAAGAGACAAAAAAGTATTTTTTAAAGAGTTGATTACATGTTCAAGATAGTAGTATCTGTAATGAATTGCATTATTTATTGAAATATTGAATTAAATTTTAATATTACACCATATGAGAAAGCACAGTTATATTCTATAATTTTTTCTTTTTGTTAAATAAATTTATCTTATCTTTTCAGAGCGCCATTCGCGCCAAATTAAACGAGCTAAGTGTGCGCTACGATGAGGAATTACCAGACTATATATTGGTAATGGTGGTCAATAAAAAATCCCGTCAACAGATGCACGATGATTTAAATCTATTCCTAGAAGACTGCACAACCATTTTTGTAGACTGGTTGCACGATCAAGTGCTGAAGAAACTACAGAAAGTCACCATAGCAAAGAAGAAATCATCTCGTGAGTTTGTACCTACAGTAGTGGTGAAGCAGGAGGAAGAGAGAAAAAAACGAAAGATATCAGCAACTTCGTTTCTGGAAGATCAAACTACAGAGCAGTCGGCTGGCGACAAGTCCTTGGATAAAAATGTAAAGAATGATAAACAACAAACTATGCAAAAGCAGCAAACAATAAAGCCTTCTGTATCTAATCAAAACTTGGAACAGAATTACAGCAAAAGCGCGGAAAAAAACGCGAAGAGTGTACAAAGCAACAAAAATAAAACAGACGAGGCGTTGACGCATAGTAGCGAATCTTGTCAGGAATCTGCTTCCTCGAATAGATCGCAGCAGAATCTCGAGCGTGACGAAAACACGATGAAAGAAAGTGTTGCGTCGGAAAATCCAGCGAAGACCGCGGATGCGCATAGTGATCAGAGACCGAGTGAAGTGGCGCCGAGTAATAAATGCTTAAAGAGATCACTAGAGACGTCAAGTAGTCGTCACGATAGCGTCGAGAAGAGAGATAACGAGATAAAGCGATCGAAGCCTTCCGAAGAGGAGGAAAAGGAGGACACAGCCACATCGTCATCACTGGACACGGTTTCAAGGAAGCTCAAGTCCTGCGTGAACAAACCAAAGATCACGTCGGTTGTGTCGGTGAAGAATCGACTGGGTATAGTATCACCGCGGAAGAAGTTCGAAGTTTACAGGGAAAAGGAAGGCAACGGTCGCTCTCGTCCGTTGGAGAAGCGATTCGAAAAGTCGCATCGTTACGACAACGACCGCAGCAAGAATAGAAACTTTGAAACGGACGATCGAAATTCGAGACGGAATCGCGACTGCGAGTCCTCGCGTCATCATGAACAGGTAAACAGGCTCAATGACATAAGGAGTCGAATAGAGAGCAACAAGAACGAGAGACTGAATAAAAACGTGGTAGAATCTAGAGAAAGAATCCTGAATCCCAGTTCGAAAACGGACATATCTGCCAGAAAGTCTATGTGTACCATTAAAGATCGTCTAGGGATTGCAAATATCAATAATAAAACGCAAAAGCAGTCTGTAAAATTGCAAGAGGCGATGGATTATCGGAACAACTCGAGGAGTTTAGAGCAGATTGGTAATAATACTAAGAATATCAAAGATAGACTAGGTCCGGTAAGGAACAATTTCAGGCCTGTGCATAAAAGAAAGCAGTCTCGCAACAGTGAGGCCGACGAATCCATGATGCCTATGAATCTTGGTCCTGAAGAGGAAGAGGAAGAGCAGAAGGAGGACGATGAATTAGACAATGACGATCAGTCGACGACTGGTCCTGTGAAATCGCGCATAGTCGCTGTGAACAAATCTACATCCTCCTCTGTCGCAAAGATCGAGAGAAAACGCTCAAAAATCACAAACGAAGTATCGTTCAATACAACTCAACATTCCGGTTCCGGAAGCATGAAATCACAGTCGGATAAGACGGAAAGAGGGATGTCCAGCGATGTAGATGACGTAAATATTGAAGACACGAGGCTGCCAAGCAAAGTGATCGTCACGCCGAGACCTTTGAAGCCGCTGCAACCAACGCAGAAACGTGCTACACAGTCACTTCTATTGAGAGCGGTCGCGGAAGCGAATCAATCCGTCGTCAAGCAAAAAAATCCTGAGCCGTCCCTGTTGGTGAGTTTTATTAATTAATTGTAAATGCATAATGTATATGTAAATTATTTAAATTTTAAACATTAAGTTCTTGTAATTGAATAAATATATTGTGATGGAGAAAGTCTCTTAATATCTATACCATTTTCATTATCAAAGTTTTTAATATCTATGATGCATTTCTCAAAGAATTTCAAATGCCAAAGAAGAAAAAGTTTTGTTTTCATTAAAGGTTCAATTTTTTTAGGACAAGAAGCCGGTCTTAAAGCGTCTTAAGCCTACTCCAGCTCGTGATGTAAGTCAAAACTTGTCGGTACATTTTAATTCTAATAAAAGACTGGTCATGGAAAAGATTCAAGTTGAATTAAACACGATAGATAATCTGGATACAGAAGACGTCGAACCTTGTAAGTTTTACTTCTGCGAAAATAGAGTTTTTGTATCAGAATTTGAAAGAGTTATGGAATCTTTCCGTGTCCAACTACCATCAGTTTCATTAGAATCTTTATTTTTATCAATCTTCCATTAATGTAACACTTCATATATGAGTACTCCATAAATATCTCAGAAACGTAATCAAAACCGCTTAAATAAAGATTCTAATAAGAGTCTCTTCGTGATACAAAGATTATTAACTCTTTCATCTCGCTACTCCGGATACTTTTATTATGGAGATACGTTCACATTATGGCGTATATTCCGTAGATGTACCTCAAGCGGTAACGGACGAGCATATGGGGGTTGTCATGTCGTTGTTTCAAAGGAGTGACGACAATCAGAAGTTCTTGGTCACTTTGAATGGATATAATAACAATCTTATGAAAGAGAAGACGGGCTCTGAGGATGATGAAGAGCGACTAGAGATGGAGGTAATTTTTTTCCGCCTGTAAAATGTTGTCCCTTTGTATTTTAATCCTCGCGCGCATTCTAGACGCCCGATGTTCCTCCTCATGCTCGCAGGTGAACGAGGACGACGAGCTCGCGCTGTTGACGACACATAATGAGACATACGCGGCAATGACAACATCGGCACCGGCATCGACGCCGATTGAGGAAGCAGGTGTATTTAGAATAACGACGGATGGAACGGAGGATGATACGGAAGATGTCAATCTTCTCCTCTCCTCGAAAGAGGTGAGCGGAGAGGAGAACAATGAAAACTACAATACGGAGAACATGGATAAGGCTGACGAAGTGCCGCGAAAACGAAGAAAATTGAGTCCTATAATATACAACAGATCTCATTCGCCGAGTCCCACGCGATTGAAATCTACCGCGTCATTATTGCCAACGCTAGTCGCTAAACGTATGAATTAAAATCTTTTCTGACACTTGTCTTAAGCATAATATATATATATATATATATATATATATATATCTATTTTGGTGTATTGTTTTTGTTCTTCAGTTACGGATAAGAAAGCAGAAAGCACAGGCATGACTGTACCAGATAAATCTAGGGAGAACTGTAGGTATTGGCCAAATTGTACGTTAGGAAACAAATGCGCATACCTTCATCCTCCTGTTATGTGCAGGTAACGTAATTTTCTACATACTTTCATTATTTATATACTTATATATATTTAGCACTATGCCATTCTTTGATAGTGCAGATATTTAGATATCCAATTTATATATATATATATATCCAATATTTGGGATTATATCTCATTGAAATATTTAGTCTCGTTTATCTCAAATTATAAACAATATTTTATTTCTACAAATATATATGCCTAAAAAATATGCAATATATAAATTTTTATGATTAATTTTTCTTACGCAGTGCCTTTCCAGCATGCAAGTTTGGAGACAAGTGCGCCTACAAGCATCCTAAGTGCAAGTTTGGTTTATCTTGCACGAAATTGGGCTGTATGTTTTCTCATCCAGCCCAACAGTGCAAGTACCATCCGTTTTGCACGAAACCAGCGTGTCCGTACTCTCATCCGGTTACTTCCATTCCGGCAACGGAAGCGACGAATCAGCGGGCAAAATTTACCTGGCGGCGACGAGATTGAATTGTCGCGAATGTACAAACTTGTCTTACATCTACCAGGAAATAATCAAGTTTCAGGCCGCAAAAGATTATTTTGTACAAATCGACGATAAGACGTATCTCATGCAAATTTCAAATAATGTTGACGTGAGATTAACGTAGCAGAATTGACTTTGCTATTGAAGAATGTATCTCGAAAAAAGTATGAAGCTTTAGTCATGATTTATTATATCGTATCACAATTTTTTTTCTTCTGATGATTTGTATTTAATGAAATAGAGAGAAGAATATAAAATCCTTAAACAAATTAAATCATTTAATTTTAATTAAACCAGATTATAATGAATTGTTAAAGCTTTAATTTGTAATTTAAGATGATGCATAAAGTCGTTGATTTAGTTCCATCTTGTTTATCTATTTTCATAGATTCTAAGAGCTCGTGTGTGCGTGTTGTTAGTTCGTACTGTACGATTTGCTGCCATTTTTAGATTATAGTTCTTGTATATGCGGAAGAAAAGATGTAGTTTAGTTTTAAATAGGGCTAACCGATGTCGATTCTATCCGCCTTGGAATGATTCTAAGACTCCTCTTATAATGCAAGTGGCATCTCACTGCAGCAATGTCATTTATTATATGTATCATATAGCGAACAATGCAGCATTACGTGAATATGCTCGAGAATGTATCGCCGCTTGTGCGCTTCTAACTATATTGTCAGTATACACACGCGCGCGCACACACCCACAAACAAACAAACACCACAATAAAATATAAAGATAGGAGATGTGGGAAGAAAAGATACACAATGTTTTAGGAAAGGAATGGTAATTTATAGAAATAATTGTGTATTTGCTTCTGATAATGACACTTTTCAATAATATTATAGATCTGATGCGCGATAGTTCACTAGTACTATGTTAATAATAATGCATAATTCTATCGCTCTCTATCTCTTTCGGTTTCTATGATTCTATATAATTCGTGTAAATTAAATAAATGTGGTCGAGTATCAAAGTATCTGGCTTTTACAATGCCAGTTCTGTTCTTAAAACTTTCTATCTTTTTCTCACACATTTCATATCTTCAACTTGTATTTTATATACACACACATATTATACATACTATATAATATATATGTATATATATATATATATATATATATATATACAAACACAGGGTGTCCGACGTCAATCGCATCATCGGTTGTGTGCAGGTAGAGAAGATAAAATCGAGAAGAAAAGTCCTGTACCATTTTTTTCTATAACACTTAATAAAAAAGTTATTATTAAGTAAAGTCTGGCCAATCTTTAGCCGGGCGCACGTCGGTGAGCTGTGCGCCTGATAGTGTGCGCCGCTGCACACTTCACAGCGCGCGGCTCACCGACATGCGCCCGGCTAAAGATCGGCGCTAATTAGCCAGACTTTACTCAATAATAACTCTTTTATTAAGTGTTATAGAAAAAAATGGTAAAGGACTTTTCTTCTCGATTTCATCTGTTCTATCTACACACGACCGGTGATGCGATTGACGCCGGACACCCTATCACCGATATATACTTAAATCAAATATTTGATCCCTAGAATGAAGCCAATTAGTTGACAGAAAAACTATTAGACAGTTATTTTTTTTTAGTATTCCTCTCTTTTTCTGTAAGGAAGCAATCGTCAATTTAAAAATAATCAGTATTGATTAAAATGAGAGAAGGATTCTCAAAGATACTTCTTGTCAGTTTCTCTGTTAATATATCAACTTCACAATTTTTTGTAGAGAAATTATATATATGCTTGGTTTATATATATAGGATGTTTCAGAAATAGATGGCCAAACTTTAAGAGTATATTCTATTCACTTTAAGAATGAAAAGAAGGGTAAATATGTCGATGAAAAGAGGCAGTCTCGATGACCTTGACCTTGACATATGTTGTCAAGGTCATAACCCTGAACAACATTCAAAAGATTTTAGTCGTTGCTCGTTTTTTAGTACAAAGTTATTAACAAAAAAGTTTGAAATATATCAAAGTACATGCATGAAAACGCGCATGTGCGGGCACATACAAACGGGGGGTCTTCGGCTCCCCTTCCACATCCTGCCAGTAGACAGGGTGGACTTCGTTTTACAATGTAGTATGTACTTTGTAAGTTATAAAGCGAAGTCCACCCTGCTTTCCGGCGAGGTGGGTGCGGGAGGGGGAGCCGAAGGTCCCCTTTGCACCTCTCTTCCCGTGTATGTGTGTGTGTGTGCACGCCCGCATGCTTTTGATGAGCGTATTGATGTTTTTTTTTAAATAATGAGCAAATTATATCCAATAAATCATTAATCCAAAATACTTATATTTTATTTTTGAACACCCTACATATGTAAAAACTTGTATGTTTATTTAAGTTTATATATATATATATATATATATATATATATATATATATATATATATACATAGAACTATTTCTGTAAACTAACTTGAATATCCAGTTTTTCATTGTTAAGCTATGTATAAATCTTGATTTTTACAAATTTTTGTTTGTTAATAACTTTTTTGTAAACAACGAGCGACGGTTAAAACCTTGTGAGAGTTACTCAGGGAGATGACCTTGACAACATATGTCAAGGTTAAGATCATCGGGACTGCCTCCCTTCATCGGTATATTTACCAAAAGAAGTTATGTAAACATAGGTCCGAAAACGTTTTCTTCCCAAGTTATAAACATTTTTTATTTACATCGGGCAATATGCCTCGCATCGACATTTCATGAATTGTTCTATTCACTATCTATTTGAAATAAACAAAAAGTTTTATTTATAGGGACATCTCAAGACTCTCATTTATGATACTCCTGTTGTTACTGCGAAATACTCCGAAATCGTATATTATTGCTTCGTTCCTAGCAAAATATGAAATATTCCGGGAATGTTTGTATGTCTTCGACAATCCATACAACGTTGATGCGAGGCACGCATGCGGAAGGAAATCATTTCTAGCAATTTCTATAATGAAAATATTCTTATAGTTTCCAATGTTCTTAAAATCTGTTATAAATAAAAAATGTTTTTAATTTAGAAAAAAAAACATTTTTGGACCCATGTTTATATGGTTTTTTTTATCCTTGTAATGAGTAGAACATGTTCTTAAAGTTTGGCTACCTATTTCTGAAACACCCTATATATATATATATATATATATATATACAGGGTGTCCCATTTTAATCTCCTCAGGCAAATATCTCAAAAACCAAGCCCGGAAGAGAAAAATGTTTCAGACAAAAGTTGTTTGGTTTCGAGGGGGTCATAAGATGGTACCATTGGTTTGACCTTGGAAAATCATTTGAAGGTCATGTGAAGGTCAACTTTAAAATCTTAAATGGAAACCCCCATTTTTTATTTAGTCTTCTTGTAGCTGACATCGAGAGCTTTCCAAAACACTATAATAAAGTATTTTTTTATTAAGTACTTTTTGAGTTATTTTATATTTTAATCTGACATATTGGATATAAAAAATAAAATATTTCGTAAAATATTCAGTTTTCGATAATCTTACCGTAATACTTTTATGTACAGAATAATGAGACAAATTAATTAGTGTCAAAAAAAACAAATAATTGTTTAAAAAAATACATTGTAAATAATTTTCTTAAAAACAATTTTTTTTTATACTAATTGATTTGTCTCATTATTCTGTACATAGAAGTATTACGGTAAGATTATCAAAAACTAAATATTTTACGAGATATTTAATTTTTTATATCAAAATATGTCAGATTAAAATATAAAATAACTCAAAAAGTACTTAATAAAAAACTACTTTATTATAGTGTTTTGGAAAGCTCTCGATGTCAGTTACAAGAATATTAAATAAAAAATGGGGGTTTCCATTTAAGATTTTAAAGTTGACCTTCACATGACCTTCAAATGATTTTCCAAGGTCAAATCATTGTCACCATCTTATGGCTCCCTCTAAACCAAACAACTTTTGTCGGAAACATTTTTCTCTTCCGGGCTCGGTTTTTGAGATATTTGCCTGAGGAGATTAAAATGGGACACCCTGTATATATATATCTTTATACTATACAAGTAATATATATAACATATTATTCATGTATAAGTAATATACATTTATATACTACATATAAATATATAAATAATACATATGTACACATACATATATACATACATACATATAAACATAAATTATTGCGCATTATATGTATAATATTATTGAGAGATGTTATTATTAAAAGCATGTTATTATTAAAAATACACGATGATTTCTAAATGTAAATTGCAATTCCGTTCTTAAAACATTCTGTCTTTCAGCCCTACATCTTTTATTTTCAGATCCTTTTCTAAAATCCATAATAAAAAAATCGGTGTAACGTCTGAAATGTGTTTTTGAGTCGCATTAATCGAATCTATTGTTGCCATTTTACCGCGTGTCTGATTGACTGTCGATGAGAGATATGGAAGTTTCGTCGAGTTCAGTTCGGTGTTGACAGTTTGATGACAGTTTGGTGATAATTCGGTGACACTTCGTATATCATAAGTGGGATTAGTAAATATTCATAGTATAAATATATTTAAAATATATTTAAAAATGCATGTTTGATTGATGGTCGATGTGAATCGAATGTGGTCGAGTGACAGAGAGAGAGAGAGAGAGTGGGCGAAGATATCGAAGCGTTGAACCCTCTTTTCCGCGATGCTGATTGGTTATCTCGCTTGTGTGCTGCGACTTGCTTCATTCGTGTTATTTGCAACTGTTAAATCATGCGAATTTTATATATATATATATATATATATATATATATATATATATATATATATATATATATATATATATAATGGACAATGGGACTAGATTGGAAAACACCAGATTATATGATAAAGGAGGAGATGAGAAGAAGCTTGATAGGAAGGAGAGCCGGGAAAAGGAACTTTATGGCATGAAACTTCGAAAGGAAGAGATGAAGTACAGATAGAGAAAAAGAACAATAGTGGGGAGTTGGGAACGGGAATGGAAGGAATTTCTGAGAAAAAGAGGGGTAGAGGGTACAGGAAGGGGAAGAGGAAAGAGTGGAATATGAAGAGTTAGAGGAAACATATAAAAAGAGGCAAAAAGAAGAAAGGAAGGAGAAAATCTAGGAGAGTCGAGGTACAATAAATGGTACAAGGAAGTAAAAGACCAGACGGAATATCGGAGTATTTAACGAAAGGATGGGCAGAGAAAAGATGGATAAAGGTTATGAGATTCAGATTAGGAAATGAAATGAGAGAGGAATTATATTGGGAGAGAGAGAAAAAGAGAAGATGTAGAGTATGTGATAAAGAGAAAGAGACATGAGAGTATACATATATGTGAAAGAAGTATATGGTATAAGAAGAGGAAAGGGAATGTGGAGAGTTGGTAGATAGGGAGGATGTTAGGAAGAAATGGGGCGGGAGAAGAATGGATGAAGGAGATAAAGGAGGCAAGAAAAAAGGATAGTGAAAAGGAGAGAGAAGAGAAGAGTAAGGGGTAGAGAGAGGGAGGGAGGGAGAGAGAGAAAAAGAGAGAGATTTTAAGATTAAAATAAATTAAAATATTAAGATTTGAAAGATGTTGAGAAAATTCACAAGTGTATGTGATTTATTCTGAATTATTGTATTATTATATATAATAAAATGTTTTCAATAATACTTCATCGGTGGTGTAAAAGCCGTTGCACGTGAAAAAATTTTAGTTGTAACCGTAAGGCCGTAAGCAAATTAACCAATCACAGTTACACATTCTTATTATGTTGTTAGAATACTTGATTGTGATTGATCGATTTGCTTACGGCCTTACGATTACGACTAAAACTTTTTCACGTGCAAAATGGCCTTAAGCCTATATCAGACTACGCATTGAAGATTGAGATTCAAGATTCAAGACGGCAACGAACAACGCATAACGAGCCAAGACCACACTTAAAACCCATATCAGACTACGCATTGAAAATGAAAGATTGAAGATTAAAGATTGAAATTTGATTAATCAGAACAAAAAGGATTAAAATTTCTTTGTTCTGATTGGTCAAATTTCAATCTTAAATCTTGAATCTCAATCTTCAATGCGTAGTTTGATACGGGCTTAAGATGATCTTAAATATGAAGCAATTAAAGAGCAATCGTTTCATGTTGAATATACTTGCAGTAGACTACGGAAAATATGTTTTTCCAAGAAAATGATTGGTTTTTTTTTGCTAATATATCATAAAAAGATTAATTATACAAGTGGAACAATCGCAAATATCATAATAGAGCAAGCGAAGTGCAATTATTCTACCAAAAAATCAATAAGAAACGTTGATTAAACTCTTTGAGATATAGTTGTAAATAATAGAGCTGTTATATTAGGTTTGAATATTCTCGCCGTGGCTCGTTGGCTGCTGAGCTATATTGTTTCGATAGGCGGCCGATAGGTGGCAACGGCGTCGCTTGGAAAATGATTAATTTGTTAATTTTCGATAAAAAATGCAATAAATCATGAAAATAATGATGGAGCAATATGGAGCAATTAAGGAGCAATCGTTTCATGCTGGATATAGTTGCAGAAAACTATTGAAAATATGTTTTTGAGTAAAAATGATAAATTTTACGTTTTTTGTAAATGTTTCAAAAACTATTAATTTTAAAAGTGGAGTAATTGTGGATTCTGACGGAACAATTAAGGAGCAATCGTTTGAGCTATTAATTATTAAAAAATATGAACTCCCACCGGCAATTTATTTCCGGTCACCCAGTCTCGCTCCCGCGTTCTTACCGCAGGCGAATAACCGCGCGGTCACAAAGGTTATCGATTCGACTTCGAGACAGTCTAATAAATAATAAAAAATTTACCATTTTTTAATGAAATTCGTTTGCATTTCAGCAATTGTTTTAAGAAAATCGTAGGTAGCGCTGACTATCTTATTATATTAAAAAAAAAAAACCTTTAAGTGGCATGGAGAAATGTCATTTAACTGATGCTCATAATTATAACAAACTAATTGATAATATAATGTTTTACTGGGCATCCAACTATATTACTATAATTATGAACATATATATATATATGAATTTATATCGACATCTAAATTAAAATGAATACTTTATTATTTACAATTACTCTGTATTTTATTCTAATATATTACAATAAATATACTGAAACATTAATTTAGAATTAAAAAAACATTTTTAAACAGCATATTACATAACAGAAATTATATAATATATGCATGCAACAACGAAAAAATATTTAATATAGAATTCGAGTGACTGGAGATTTTCTCTTTTGCCTGAAGATCTTGGTCCAAAATCAGAGAGCTGTCAACATCGAATTCTTGCTTTATTGTAGAATTATTAATCAATCATATATTGATAAATAATATACTCTCGTATAAAAGAATATGTATTTTAAAGTTTTTCTTTTTTTACTAAAATCTGAAGATAAAAGATGTTGGATTGAAAGATAGAATGTTTTAAGAACGAAACTGCAATTTACAGAAATTATTGTATTGTATTTTGCTTTTAATAATAACATATATCTCTCAATAATATTATACATATAATGCGCAATAATTTACTAGCACCATGTAGATAATAACACAAAATCACTTTCTTATTATTTTATACAATTCGTGACAATTACATAAATGTGGTCAAATATCAAAATATCCGGCTTTTACGATATTTCTTCTTGACCGCGAAAGTAATGCACAGAAAGTACAATAGAACAACCGCGTGTCTTTATTCATCTTCGAATCCAGATTAAGTCGATAATGAGAATAATCGATTTATAACTATAACTTGTAATTATAGATATACTCGAAGAAATAAGGATTCGCCATAACCCAAAAAGAATAAAATAAATGATTGTAACGTCAATATAAGAGTCCTCATTTTACACTGTATCGTTATGTTGCTCTCGATGCGATATATTATTATACATCTGCCTTTTTTCTAAGTGCATTCTCTTCTATTTGTCTTGTTCACTTAAAACAAGTATACACTCAGTTCGACAGATTTCAATAGAAGCGAAAGAAAGAAAAAAATGTAATTTTTATTCTTTTGATCGTTTTATCATGCATAAATAAAACATATAAATGTATATACAATATATATATATAGTGCCAAAAAAAAAAAAAATTATTTAAAAAAATATATTGTAAATAATTTTCTTAAAAACAATTATTTTTTTATACTAATTGATTTGACTTGTTATTCTGTACATAAAAGTATTACGGTAAGATTATCGAAAACTGAATATTTTACGAAATATTTTATTTTTTATATCGAAATATGTCAGATTAAAATATAAAATAACTCAAAACGTACTTTATGAAAAAATACTTTATAGTGTTTTGGAAAGCTCTCGACATAAGCTATAAGAATATGCAATAAAAAATAGGAGGTTTCATTTAAGAAATTAAAGATGTCCTTGACTTGACCTTAACGATGCCATCCAAAGTCAAACCAATGACACCATCTTATGTTCCCCTCAAAACCATACAATTTTTGTTCAAAACGTTTTTCTCGCTTAAAATGCTTTGTTTTTGAACGCAAAAAATGCTTAGTTTTTGAAAGAAAAAGGGTGTACGAGTGGTCGAGGACACCCTGTATATATATGTATGTATGTATGTATGTATCATGTATTATGTATATATGTATATATATGTATAAAAGTTTACATGCAACATTCTTCGTAACATAATTTGATAAAGACTAAAAATATCATAATTACGTATAAATGGTCCGTGTGTGTGTGTGTGCGAATCGTTGGAAATCAAGGAATTTGCGCTATTAAAATCGGCGTTTCGTACAAGCGTCTTTTAAAAATGCGCATGCACAAAACATTTTCAAAATGCAGAATGTTATAATTTTATATTAATTTTATTTCATATATATATAATATATATAATAATAAAAATAATATAATAATATTACAATAATATAATTACAAATAATTAATTTTATCCATTAAATTCTATTTTATTTCACTAGACTTTTTTCAATAATGTCCCTCACGCATTTGCGCGTCCTTCAGCCTTCAATAGCGAGCCGTGAAAGAAAGCGCGGAGAGCGGTCATAATGCTCAATCTATTCGATTTTATCACAGGAGCCCGTCTCCAACCGCCATTCTCTCGCATTACTTTGACACTTTGTTGCGAATTAATATGATATATAATTATGTGCTACGCAAACGATACGACAAAATGGCAGACGAACAAACCGTTGGAAAGCATAATGATATAAGTCATATTTAAAAAAAAAAAAGTCTAAGAAAATTTGATGTAAGATATGATATAAAATTATCATTACAAAATTATCTTTTAAATATGTAAAAAAGAGATTTTATGTTTCATATCGAAGTAATTGTAAATTTCATTTAATTCATTCATTTAATTCGATATGATATAATATTTTACATTTATTTACTAAATTAGAAAATAATTTAACAAATAAATTTAAAGTTTTGTGTCTAAAAATATTAATAAACGATGATCACATTCTGTATTTTCCTATTTTCTGTGTGTTAACTTGTACCATTATTTCTTTCGACTGTTTATACAATATTCGACAAACGCAGAATCGACAAATGTCCCAAGATAATGTAATTTCGGGAAAGAAAAAGTTTTTTCTTTTTTTATAACTACACTTTCTACATCTTTCTACACAATTTTCTTTCTTCTTCGCCTTATAAAGTTCGACGCATGTACATATGTTCCATTTCAAACGCAGAAAGTATAAGCGTCGCATCTTTATCACACTCTTCCTATCGCCATTCTTTATTTACATCTTATATCGCAGTGAACCACATCTTTTATTTTTCTTTCATGCTATTAATTATAACACGAATTAATGTTACAGTGTTACGGTCGATTCGATTTCGCAATAACTTAGAACGTGTTCCCTTCAGAATTTTCTCAAGCCGTTATTATTCGTTAATGGCTCTTTCTAATTTAATTGTATCATATTATTCCGTAACAAAGGAATCGTCTTCATCATCGACAAAACCGATTGCCAGAACACTGTTAATAAATTTCCCATATAATATGAGCCAAGTTAAATTATCTTATTTAGATTTATGGAATCGCCGTATTCCGTATTTTGTATAACTGTCTTTATTATAGCTTTTAAACCAATAATATAATATATTAATAGATTGCGTTTCGATGCTAAATAACATAAAATGAAAATTAAACGGTCGTATTTAGCGCTATATACGCTAAAATTTTCCATCTTGATGTAACATGGAGTCCTTTTCTAAAAATATGTAATAACGAGACAGTTCAAGGAAAAGGATTCTGATGTTTCGTATTTCTTGTCTCATATTCGGAACACGCGCTCATTCGCGATTTTGAATGGATCATATAACAAACACTTAATAAATACTCGGTCCCGCTCGTATACATACTTCGCTCGGATCGTCTTACGTATATCGGGTGTATCAAACATTTCTGCCGTTTGTATACAGCAAAATCGTCGCGATTGTCAGTGCACGAATTACATTGCTTTTGGATTATGCTTGTCTAGAGATTATCGGCGCGATGAACGCAGAATTGACGATCTTATCTTTGACTTTATGATGTAGTGCTTATCAAATGTTTCGCAGATCCAAAACAATCAAATGGGAATAACGTTACAATATTATTAGATATTTGTATAAAAAGGATGAGAAAAGTGGAAAATTTCTAAAATTGGCAATAATATTTTTGTAAGATCAAGAGATAGTATGTATCTAAAAGTCCTTGAAAGATTTGATGTAATCAGGATGAGTTATCTTTCCGTCGTAATAATTTATCTATTTGTTTTATCGATAATTTGTTTGTGTTTAAAAATTCATATTTTTCCAGTTGACAGTAGAATTCTAATAAAATCAGTAAATAAGATTTGTGGAAAGATTCGATCTTAAGATACGTTATTCTCTATCACCGATGATGATTTATTTACTAGAGAAGCTCAAATTTTAAGATAATGCTGGCAATAAAAGTCTGATATAATGTTAACAGTACATCTAAAATTCGGAAAGAGATGCTTAAACAGCGGAATGCGATTGCTTTTGCAATAAGCACATTATACAATATCGTAGCGTCATTATAATATATTCAGCGCTCGCATAAATCAATTACTTAAAAAAAAAAAAAAAGAAAAAAAATCCGCGGAAATGCAAATTCTCTCGCATAGCAATATTTTCATTCGATACAAGTTCAGTAGTTATGTCCATATTTCGAGAGTTTCCCGAAACACGCAACAAAAGAGCATACTCATATACTCATACTATTTTGCTCAGTCAAGAAACAGATTGATAAAGGGAGATAAAATTGTCAAGTGCTACTGGTTGAATCAGTCAGCTCGCGGGCCGTGAAACTATTGGATGATTGCATAAGTTCGTGCCCGATTTTCATAGATGGCATTAAGTTACTGCATGGCGGAGTTCTATTGTTTTCGTGTGGTAATTGTTGCCTACACCGAATAGATGACGTTGTCTTATGTCAATTTAGCGTCAGACATTGTTCAGATAAGTCCATTTGTGCATAAGAGAAATCATTAAAAATGGAGAACGAAAAGGTGCATTTGCGGCATGTAATGCTATATGAATTTCGGAAAGGCGTGAGTGTTGGGATTGCACAAAAAAATATTCAAAGCGTTTATTTGGACCGCGCTCCTGCTCTCCGAACAGTCAAAAAGTGGTTTGGCAGATTTCGAAATGGTGATTTCAACATGGAGGATCAACCCCGCTCTGGACGGCCTTCTGGCATTGATGATGACATTGTGCATGCCTTGGTGGAAAGAAACCCAAGGATTACAACTGAGGATATTGCTGAGAGGCTGAACATCGATAATTCAACCGCTTTTCGTCATTTAAAAAAGCTTGGATACATTTCCAAGCTTGATACATGGGTGCCGCATCTCCTGACTGAAAGGAATAAGCTGCAGGAAAACTGCAGGAGTTGCAATGGGAAATTCTGCAGCACCCGCCATATTCTCCAGATATTGCGCTTTCAGATTTTTATCTGTTCCGGTCTTTGCAGAATAGTTTAAATGGCAAGAATCTCAATTCCGAGGAAGCTGTCGAAAACCACCTTACAAACTTTTTTGAAGAAAAACCAAGTTCTTTCTTCAAAAATGGAATCGACAAGCTTATAGATCGTTGGAAAACCATTGTAGAAAAGAATGGAGACTATATAATTGATTAATAAAAGTGTTATCTCTAAAATATAATCTATTGAAATTTATATTTAAATCGGGCACGAACTTATGCAATCACCCAATATTATCGTAGTTCTAAACATTTGGACCACTACGTCAATTTTATTTATCATTGCAATGATGGAATAGCTGTTGTAAGATAACATTTAGTGAAATTCGTTATTTCGCTAAATGCCTATAATTCTCATCCAAACAGCAAGTAGCTGATAATTCTTTCTCACCTTTGTCCGTTTATGGAAAACGGGCAAAAAGCTATGGCCACGAAAATTCGTATACTCCATGTTAGGTCGATTAGCTAACGATTTCAATATTCGCTGAATCGATTTTGATACACATATTTGATTTAGCAAATATTGAAATTGATGGTCTGAAAATAGACCAAAGGATGCTCTGTCCGCAAAGATGTCCTCGACGATTTCTAGAAGCAAGAAGATTCACGGGACATCACTATGCACGATTCAAGTCTATCGACAGTACTTTCCCTTCTTCATCAATCTCGCGATCGAGATTGTGATTCGCAATCGGATAATATTTACACTGGATTAGGCTCAGAGTCGCGAGATCCACATGATCACAGGAAGTCATTGAGGCAACCGCCGAACCACATCACTACTATCGGCACCAGGTACGTTGTCAACGCTCTGGACAGCGACATCTTCTGTCTACCGGCACCGCTGCTGTTATCTACAGCAGAGGTCTGGTTGTTATCCGGGCCCGTGCTGCTCGTACCTGTACCCTTGTGCGGCTCAATATCCACTCGTGGCGGCGTTTCAATCTCGTGGACGACCGGCGGGGACGGCTGTTTTGGTGGTTCCGACTCCGATTCCACATGCGGCGGCTCGTAACCGGAACCTTCCTTGAAGCCGTCCTCGTCATCGGTAAACGCACCATCGCCAGAACCGCTGCCGGAACCGTACCACGTTTCTTCTATCAAATCATGAAGTTTATCATTGATAATGTAATAAATAAAGTACTATTTTTTAATCTATGTTATGATATTTACAGACTCGTTACATTTTATTATAATCATTGCCATATATAATCACCCGTATCGATCCAATCGACGTCTTGCCCGTTGAATGCCAATCTCAACCTATTTGTGATGGTAGTAAGAGCAAAAACTTGATCCCTCACGATGGTCGGTCTTGGTCCCATACTGCGCACTTCGGGGTTCATCATTTGAGTTTCGCCATCCGAGGACACTGGGTATATATATCTGGAAGAATAACAGTCTTGTAAAAGTGAGAAATACTGTGCAATCAATCATGTATCATATATATATTTGTAATATTTTTATTTTTATATAGGGTAAAACCGGGTACTTTTTTGTTTTTCTACAAAACATCAGAGAGTAAAAAACATTTTGCTGACCGTCAGTAATCTTTAGTGGATCTTAATTTATGAAAATATGAGGCTAATTGCTAAAAAAAAAATTTGATTACCAAGGATAACAAGATTTTTTGGAGAAGTCAAAAACTCGATTTTGTCCTAGCGGTAGGATAAAACAGGGTTCCCGTTTGAAAACATGTAAAACACACACACCGTGCAATTAAAATCTAGATTATTTGTTTTCTTATTTAATTTTTTAACTTTAGGGGTCTCAAAAAGCTTTTTTTTAGTGGTTTCGTTTTTTTAATAGTAGTTTTCGTTTCCAACTGCTTTTTGTAGGGAGACAAAGTCAGGATAATAGTTTTTTCTTTTTTTATTACATGAGATGTGTAGGTACCCGGTTTTGTCCCAACAAGCAGGAAGATAACAAACATGGCGGCTGTATATTCCGGTGTACAAAGCGGCAATCAAAACTAGTGCGATATACTCTCTAATATTAGCAATATTGCATTTACCGAAGTTGATGCTTTGTGTAGAAAAAGTCCATAACGACTCGATTATTGCCCCGATATCGATTTTTTTTAGACCGAAAATTATGAACTTATCTCAAAAAAGAAATATCGTGTACATGTGAGCACGGTTCATCTTAAAATAATGATGGCATCAATCTACAACTAACAATACGAGTTAGTTAAAGATAGTATTTATCACGAAGAAACAGAGATACCTGATTTGACCCGCCTACCCGATTTTACCCTATTTCTCCCTATATGCAGTACATATTCAAGATGTAAATAAAGTATATAAAATTAAATTGGTAATATTACAAGTAAGGGAGTCTGCTATATATTATAGCACGTTGCAAATTGAAGAAAATTTATTTTATATATATATGTACCGGGTGTTTTAAAAGTAGAAGTCAATCGTTCGGGAGGTGATTGGGGACCTTAAAATAAGAAAAAAAGTTGGTATAAACATAGGTCCAGAAATGCATTGTTTTCGAATTATCGCCACTTTTATTTTGAAATTTTTAATTGTTTTGTTTTCGGATTTTTTTACCAAAATTATTTTTATGAATTTTATAACATAATTAAAATCAAATAAAAATTGCAATCTGTTTTGATATTAACTAGGATAAAAAAAAGAAAAAAAAAACTATAATAAAAAATACCAAAAAAAAAAAAAAAATACAAAATCATTTCTTCCCTCAATTTTGACACAAAAATTCAAAAGCAAAACAATCGAAATTTTAACATAAAAATGATGATAACTCGAAAACAACGCATTTCCGGACCTATGTTCATACCAACTTTTTTTCTGGTTTTTGGGTTTCCAATCACCTTCCGAGCAATTGATCTTCACATTTGAAACACTCTGTACATATAAAATTTTGTTCACGCATACTTGTCTACGTGCGTGCCGTTCCAACATTCTTTCGTGTTGCTAGGTGGCACAACCAGACCCTCGTTGCATAGCCGATAGGGAAGATAAATCCAAAATTGTTTGAGATCGCGCACTCGCTGGCGTATCTCTTTCACCAATTTGTCTAGGATCGCAGCAGTGGAACTGCGATCTTCCGTTAATGTTTCCTGCTCAAAGTTTAGAGATTCCAGCTCCAGCTCGCGATTGTCTCTGCGTCTACGTCTACCTAGCATCGGCCGACCGCAACCAGTGAACACGCGTTGTGACACGTCGTGACTGCTCTCCTGGAAATTCATAATTGCCTCAGAGATCTTCAGATTGATTGGACGCACCAACACCTCGATGTTGAACGGGCCGAGCAACCTATCAGCAACTTTGTCCACAGCCTCTGAATTTGGAAATGACAATAGATAAATTAGAATTTGGGATTGCTTTGTTCGCGAAGTATGAAGAAAAATAGGACGTTTCTCGCACGTAATGTTTCTTCCGAAAAAAGGTTCTTTTATTTCCTTAACTATGAAACATTTAAAAATGTAAAGTGCTACTAATATTAATAAATTTTATTGTGTCACCTTTATAAATAATTATTTTATATTATTGTGTTGATTTTATAAATAATATTTTTCCCTCCGCAGAGAAAGGCGTCGAGGATACACAAACATGTTGTGCATACGCACATTGCGATAATCCGTATCCTCTCGAGATATAATAGCCGATAATTTGAGGGAGGAGAGAGAAGAAAATCGAGGCTAAATCACTCACCGACAAAGTGATTCCATTCAGTGTCGAGTGCCACGTGTTGTGCCAAGCAACCCTTCATCACATTGGCGCACATATCGCCGCACGCCAGCACGTTGTCCGATATACCGCTGCAAGACGGACAGGCTGTCATCCTGGTCAGAGCAGCTGCGCAATCCGCTGATGGTTTCAGCTACAGACAACAAAGAATTGATTTTAGAATCTGCACGCGGTTGCGGTTGCGAGTGGCGTAAGAGCGTAATGGCGTAAGAGCCGCAAGAAGCATTCGAAAAAGTTTAAAGTAGGACAAAATGAAGAAGGGGAAATAAAGTATTTAAAGTAAATAATTTTACGTATACAGGGTGTTTCAGACTACCTGTCCACTTCTTTTATCCTGAAAAGGAATAGTGCTAGAAAGTTGGGACAAATGTTGGGATAACATTTCTCGATAACGGTAAGTGATACTAAATTTTTTTTTCAAGCAAAAGTTGTTTCTATCTAATAATACCCATATTGCCCCATGTTGCTATTTAAAATTTTTAAGCTGCCTTCGATTTCCGGGATTTCCCAAAAATGAAAGCACCATCATCAAAAACTTCAGATAGGCTTTTGATGGTAAACATGTTTGTCCCAACTTCCTAGCACCATCCTTTTTTGAAAAAAAGGGTGGATGGGTGGTTTAAAACACTCTGTATATAAAATGAGAATGAGATATTATATCAAATAAATCTATATACAGAGTGGGATATTTATATTGAGACACCTAAATATCTAAAAAATAAAGCAAGATAGAAAGAAATGTTTCAGACAAAAGTTGTTCGGTTCTAAGGGGGTCATAAGATGGTGCCATTAGTTTGACCTTGAGTGGAGGCGCTTCGAAGATTTCAATGTCAATCTTGTTTTCTTAAATGGAAACACCCCAACTTTTTTTACATAAATCGATTCCTTGCAATATTCTGTGTAAAAAGTTATAGGGGTATGATGGCCAAAAGTTTAATAGTTTACGAGATATTTTATACTTTATTTTATTACTTTACTTCGATATAATTTTACATAAACTATGAAATATCTCATAAAATTATTTATTTTGCAATAATGTTATCTTAATATTTTAAGCTGAAAAAATGAGAGACATCAATTGGTTTTTACCAATTAACTTTTTTTTTATTGATTTTTATTGTACAACTGATTTTATAAATAAAATCAGCTGTGCAGTAAAAATTAATATCATCTAACTTGAAAAAATCAATAACAGATGACAGATCGATACGCGTGTAAGTGTAGTTACAGGACCGAGCGCGCGAGTTTTACGCGATATCATTGGCAAACTATGATCGCTTATAACTCAAAAACTATTGCAGCCTCAAAATTTTTATATTAGAATTTTTGACTCTATTTTATCTCTTGAACACGCTAATAAAGTATTGTACGGAGGTTGTGAGACACCCTGTATATATATCAATTTATTTTAAAATTATTTAAATACTGCGAATTCGAGTTAGCGTTAAATCGACTCGTCATCTTGACGTTGACGTTTCATCAGATTTCTCACCGTTTGCATATTTTTCAGAACGTTCGCGGCGACCGTTAGAGCTTGACTGAAGGCTCTCGTGGCGACGAAGGATCGTTTGATCTGCACACCCAATTTCTGCGGCACGTCCCCGAACGGCCGCATCTCTTTCATGTGTTCACCCACGCACTCCAGATATTTATTGTCAAAGTTGTACTGGCTGTTGAGCACGGTGAACATTTTTTGATAGAGGGTGTTGAAAAAATTGTCCATGGCTTCGTCGAGATCCACCTGAAATGCACGAGTAATAATTTTAATCTTACATACATACTTATATACATTACTCTCTGTTATTATTCTATCATATTGATTGATTTATCTTAGGGACAAACACGTACAAAGAGTTTTGATCAATCCATTCTCTCAAATATTCCTTAAAGAAAGAAAGGCACTTGATAAACGATGTTAAATCGTGTGTATCGATCTGTTTTTAATTTAATCATAAAGTTAACATTGATAGATTTTTTACGTCTAAAACGTCATAAAATAGGAGTACAATTTTCTTTCAATGAAAAAATTATACGCACAACTTTGACAAGTATTAAATATTGTACATAAAAGATAATTGTTGTACAAAGAATTGTATATCTTGTCCTCTCAATTTACATAAATAAATTTGATTCCGATACATATAATCGCCATCAAGCCGTATTAATCGCAAGTTGTCAGTGATAATTCCATAATTCCATTATTCAGAGAGTGACTCGCGCTTTTTCCGTTTACTTCGGCATTCAGTTCCCTTAAAAAAATTTAGCTGGACCCGATCATAACTTGGATTAATCGGAAATCGACAACCGAGACGCCAAACCCGACGGCTCAATGGAATATTAATGACTTCCTAGCAATTACTCGCACAATTAGAATACAAGAGCGCCCACTAAGAACTCAATTTCGCCGCTGTGATATTGTACATCGCGAATAAGAGAAGAAAAGAAGGAAAGCGAAAGAACAAATAAACTCAATATATTTAATTCGTGAATGGTCTCGTTCCAAATCATGCTTTTAACATTGATATGGCATGGATGCATGTGTTTTAACTGTACAATAGTAGCAAAAACCTATTCAAAACAAAACAAAAAACAAAAAAATATTTCTTACATTTATACTTAAATAAAAATCCGGATTATATATATATATATATTGGGTGATTGCATAAGTTCGTGCCCGATTTAAATATAAACTTCAATAGATTGTATTTTAGAGATAACACTTTTATTAATCAATTATATAGTCTCCATTCTTTTCTACAATGGTTTTCCAACGATCTATAAGCTTGTCGATTCCATTTTTGAAGAAAGAACTTGGTTTTTCTTGAAAAAAGTTTGTAAGGTGGTTTTCGACAGCTTCCTCGGAATTGAGATTCTTGCTATTTAAACTATTCTGCAAAGACCGGAACAGATAAAAATCTGAAGGCGCAATATCTGGAGAATACGGCGGGTGCTGCAGAATTTCCCATTGCAACTCCTGCAGTTTTCCTGCAGCTTATTCCTTTCAGTCAGGAGATGCGGCATCCACGTATCAAGCTTGGAAATGTATCCAAGCTTTTTTAAATGACGAAAAGCGGTTGAATTATCGATGTTCAGCCTCTCAACAATATCCTCAGTTATAATCCTTGGGTTTCTTTCCACTAAGGCATGCACAATGTCATCATCAATGCCAGAAGACCGTCCAGAGCGGGGTTGATTCTCCATGTTGAAATCACCATTTCGAAATCTGCCAAACCACTTTTTGACTGTTCGGAGAGCAGGAGCGCGGTCCAAATAAATGCTTTGAATATTTTTTTGTGCAATCCCAACACTCACGCTTTTCCGAAATTTATATAGCATTACATGCGCAAATGCACCTTTCGTTCTCCATTTTTAATGATTTCTCTTATGCACAAATGGACTTATCTGAACAATGTCTGACGCTAAATTGACATAAGACAACGTCATCTATTCGGTGTAAGCAACAATTACCACACGAAAAGAACTCCGCCATGCAGTAACTTAATGCCATCTATGAAAATCGGGCACGAACTTATGCAATCATCCAATATAAAGATTTAAAGTATCGCAAAATAATATGGTTTTTAACGTCTATATAAAAAGAAAATATTTGTAATTAATATTTGTCCTAATTTATGACAAAAACAAAACAAAACAAAAAGACCAAGTTAATTTATAGAAAGATTTCGGATTAAAATATTTTTCTACAATTTTTAGTAAATAACTTTTAAATGAGTGGATCTAAATCAAGTTTTGCATAAATATTTATTGGAGTTTTGTAAATATATGTGAAAATTTTTCTTTCGCTGGCAATGTTTCTTCCTTGTCAAATTTATCAATAAGTGCTATAATACGCGCTTTTTCATAAGAATCAGTACAAACTTAAACTTAAATAATTTCCAAACCGTTTAGAGAATTATTATTAGATTATTATTAAATTGTGCTCAGAGATTCTGCACAGATATTCAGAAGAAATAGAACAGTATAGGAATTTTTCATGTCTTTGTTAATGCTTTGACATCATACGTGACATCATATGTGACACATACATCCTTAATCTGATTATCTACACGTTTTTCAAGTCACGAAATAAAATATGAGTTACATTCGTCCGAAATATTTAATATCAAAAACAGTCCAACAATATCTTTTTCGTATATTACTTTTCAATTATACGGTTAAAAAAAACCAAGAATATTAATAATTCTTTTTATGTTAAAAAAAAAAAAAAAAAAATGTTTTTGAGCTGTGCTATTATCGTTAAATTATACAGTATGCTTTGTGCAAAGTTTCGGAAATACGACACGCATATAGTGTAAAAAAAAAAAATAGATTAGATAAATTATAATTAATTTCAACATACTGCAAGATGTGCATTTTGTGAATTAAGAACGATGCGATTAATATTCACGATAAATTTATTAACGACACTTGCCTCCATCGTGTTTCCAACACAGCGAGCTCGTAAAATTCAATAAATTGCATTGTATATGCGGAAGATCTTCGACAGATAGTAGATAGGTATAAATATAACAATATTTATATCTTCTTAAAAAGGGTGTGTAACGGTACTCTTCAAAGATCCGACAGCAGAATACTTTCACTTTGGTTGATAGTGCCTTTAGAGACAATGGCCACGATGGACAAAGGATTTGATTAAACTCGCCTTCGTATGCGAGTCCACCTCAATTTTCGGCAACGTAGGCCAAACGTTATAGGCAAGGGGTTGCTTGGGTAGCAATTCTAATAGAAACTTCCGAGCTCGAAAAGAATGGAATAAAGATCGATACGCATATATCCAACACGAGAAATCGTTACGATTTTTCCCGATTGCACGAAACGCTGTTCCGCGAAAAATTCAATTTTACTATAAAAAAAAAAAATTATCATTTAAAAAAGAAGTAAAGCCCCTTCAAGGCTCCTTCATGTCTACAATCATAACGAAACTAATGCCATATGATGTGTATCTCGAAGCCGTAAAATCCTCTAGTTTTTAAATCTTTTTTTATTGTTTAGATTGACAGAAATATTTCGGGCGAATAGAATTGTGGTGAGGGAGGGGAGGGGGAAACATATATATAAAATTATATTATTATATTTTACAAAATTATACTTTTTTTCGTAATTTTCAGTAAATAATTTGATATTTTCACAGATCTATCAAATTAAAAAATATCAAAGCATACACACGATAGATTATTTACACAATACCAAAAATATTGTTTTAAATAAATGCTACATAATGCTGCTTTACATAAATATGTGCTTGCATATATAAATATACAGGGTGTCCCATTTTAAAAGTTCATAACTTTTCAGAATCAACGTTTGAAGAAAAACGACTCGGATAAAAGTTGTAGGGAACAAAGGGGGCTATCTAATAGTGACCTTGGATTTGACATTAAAGGTAATTTTCAAGGTCATTTGAAGGTCAACTTCCGTTTTTTAAATAGAACCCTCTATTTTTCATTACATATTCTTATAGCTTTTCTCGAGAGATTTCCAAAACACTATAATGAAGTATTTTTTCATTAAGTACTTTTAGAGTTATTTTATATTTTAATCTGACATATTTTGATATAAAAAATAAAATATTTCGTAAAATATTCAATTTTCGATAATCTTACCGTAATATTTTTATGTACAGAATAATGAGACAAATCAATTAGCGCAAAAAAAAAAAAAAAAAAATGTTTAAAAAAAGTACATTGTAAATAATTTTCTTAAAAACAATTATTTTTTTATACTAATTGATTTGTCTTATTATTCTGTACATAGACCTATTACGGTAAGATCATCGGAAAACTAAATATTTTACGAAATATTTAATTTTTTATATCAAAATATGTCAGATTAAAATATAAAATAACTTAAAAAGTACTTAATAAAAAAATACTTTATTATAGTGTTTTGGAAAGCTCTCGAGATAAGCTACAAGAATATGTAATGAAAAATAGGGAATTCCGTTTAAAAAACGAAAGTTGACCTTCAAATGACCTTGAAAATGACCTTTAATGTCAAATCCAAGGTCGCTATTAGATAGCCCCCTTTGTTCCCTACAACTTTTATCCGAGTCGTTTTCCTTCAAACGTTGATCCTGAAAAGTTATGAGGGTGGAACTTATAAAATGGGACACCCTGTATAGGCATTTTCAAATAAGATATACTGAATTCCTATACGTATACTTATCGTTCCCTAACATCTTATGTTTCTTATCTAATACCCCGAGAAGGTTTCGTCGAACGTAATGTAATTGCGCAGAACGGCTTGTAATAAATTTTAGATCCCGGGACACGCTTTAGTAGATCTAGAAATTTTCTTCAAATGGTCCAGCGTCTTATTTATTCGCGCTTAATACACTAAACGAAGGTTAGAAAAGTAAAGAAGAGAGGAATATGGCGAGAAAATTAATGCGCAATTGCAATTTTCAGCGGTGCTACACAGCAGCACTACGCGACATCCAACGAGAAGTAAATGAATTGCTTAACGTTAGGAAGATGTAACTCCACAAAACCAAATCTTCTGTAAATAAAAGAGGCTGTTCCGTTCAGAAATGTAAAACTTATTCTAAATATAGCAAAATACAGACTAAATACAATATATTGTAAAAACCGTTTTAATATAAATTGATAAAAATCTACGTATATGCATGGTGTCCGAAGATTACAGCATCACCTACTAATGATAAATTTTTGAGATCATTTTAAAATGATTTATCCTCAGCAAAAATATCGAAGTATCAATAATTTCCATGTTATAAACAATTTAAAAAAAAGTGCTTTTTGCAAACTAAACTTCATAAAAAGTTAAAATTACATTTTTTAGATAATTTTAGGTAGAATTTATTTTAATAGAGAGAGAGAGAGAGAGAGAATTTTAATGTAATGTTTAATTACAAAGATATGTAATAAAAGAAATTTGAAATTTGAAAAAAATGATCTCTCTTGATATTTTCGCTGAGGAAAAATGAGGAAAAATCGTCTCCAAATGATCTCAAGAATCTGCCATTAACAGGTAACATCAAATGCGATAATTTTAGGAAAATGAATCACAAAATTTTATTTATATTATGTATTATGCTTGTTTAACATTGTAAAATTGAAGCGCTTTTAAAAAACACTAAATAAGGAATAAAAGAAATAAGGATACTCACCGTTCCCTTCGCATAGTAATTCTCCAGCTCGTTGAAGAAGTCCGTGAAGACATACGCGTTCTGTTCATAAAGGATACCGTAGGTCTTCTTGAACATCTCATGAAAGCCTCGTTTGCTGGCTGCCAATAGGTCCTTAAAAAAACCTACAAAAAAGGTATATATAACGTAATTCTACTTATATATATATAGGGTGTCCTAGACCACCCGTACACTCCTTTTCTTTCAAAAACTAAGCATTTTAGAGAAAAACGTTTTGAACAAAAATTGTATGGTTATGAGGGGAACATAAGATGGTGTCATTGGTTTGACCTTGGATGGCATCGTTAAGGTCAAGTTAAGGACACCATCTTATGTTCCCTCAAAACCATACAGTTTTTGTTCAAAACGTTTTTCTCGAAAATGCTTAGTTTTTGAAAGAAAGGGTGTACGGGTGATCTAGGACACCCTGTATATATATATACCGGGTGTCTCAGATCACTTGGGACAATACTTGTGTGCAGATAGAGCGTACTAAACTGAGTCGAAAAGTCCTGTATCATTTTTTTTTTATAACGCTTAATAAAGGAGTTATTATTGAGTAAAGTCTGGCCAATCTCAGCGCCGATCTTTAATCAACTTGAAAATCTCGAAATGGTTTATCGCGATAAGTTTTTCAGCATTTTGACGCCTTTCTCGGCAGAAAATCGCGGCCGAGCGCGAAATGGGAAATTAGTCAAGATTTCAGGGTGTGAATCGCGACGGAGGTAAGTGGTCGTATCACGAATTAAAAGCTTGACGAATAGCAACTACCCCTTTCTCTCTCTCTCTCTCTCTCTCTCTCTCTCTCGCCTTCTTCCTCCCTCACCCTCTCTCTCTCTCTCTCTCTCTCTTTCTCAACATCTTTCTCACCATCGATTGCGTCTGTGCTTTTTACAACTCTTCCGGGGCGACGGCGGGCATCGCCTCATGACAGAGAGGGACCCGGGAGCTCGTCGCTAAAAGGAATTTTAATCACATTCCCCGCGGCTAAAGTGACGATAAGGAGGTTCGTTGATGGGCGATGGGGGTGGCGGCGAATCGAGGGTGGAAAAACGCTTTATCTTGCACTCGATGTACTACGTACACTTTGTTCCTAAAGAGTTTACGGCTTTTTCAGTCGCGAGACCGATTCAATGATGTTACCATTGACGTGACATTTCGATAACAGTATGTGTAAATGTAATACTTAGATATCGATGGAATTTTATTATATAATTTTATTGTATAATTTACTCGTATATTAGATCATTAAAAAAACATAGTTGTACTTTGCGGAAATAATTTTTCAGCGTAATAGTAAAAGATAAATAAAGCAGTAAAAAACGTAGATGCTATATAACGTCACGCATGACTTAAGACGTGTGTGTGTGTATAATCCTTAAAATTAAAGTATCAAATTAAAAGAAATTTCGATATAAATGTAAGATTTAAAGAATATCGTTTCTCCGAATAAAATATAATTTAAAGAAAATATACAACAAGAAATTTAAAAGTGATAAGATTTTTTATCTGTATACAATCTTCAAAATTATATATGTTGATATATTTAATACGGGAATCAAGGTAAATTGGGCGTAGACAGGATCGAGTTTATTCCGAAAAATTAATACTTTTTAGCGAAGACTTGTGTGTGTTCACTTGATTAAAATATTTATCTCGCATTCTTTTAAAAATCCTTCTAAATCAATTTTCGTCAACTCGAAAATTATCATGTAATACCAGCGATTATAGCGTGAAAATTAGGACATGTCCTTAGAAAATTAGGACATGTCCTTTCAAGCATCTCCGGGTGTCTAATAATCCCGTTTAACAAAATCTTACCGGTCTTTCATCTTTTCTGCTCGACATCGCTTTCAAGGCCGAAGGCTCTTTGAGGTGCCACCACCTAATCCAGTATCTGAGTACATACCCATTTTAAAGTGGATCTTCACTTTACAAGCTATATTGTACTGTGATAAGATGTTTTATATGTATATTTGAAATCGTTTCAGATCTCAAAATAAATCTTATTTCTTTCAATTTTAAATTAAAAAGAAAAGAAGTATTTTATATATCAGAGAGTATTGTATCATTTTTTGTTATCTTTTCATTAATTTCAGAGAGAATACTGTAATTTTTATTACATAAAAATAATTTTTTTTTTAGATGTTCCTTCACAGAATGTTGATGCTCTTTTACAATTTACAAATTTGCAAATCTGTATTCACTGAGACATAAATTCTCTACTTACGTATTTCCTATATCAATTTTCTCGACTTTATAAATCATCTTTTGTCACAAATAATCTTTTTGATGGACAGTAGTAGGGTTGCCCGAGATACCAAGACTAGTTTTGGTCTTGTCTTGATCTTGTCTTGAATTTCAAAACAAGATCAAGACAAGATTTTAAATTAATTATCAAGACTATACCAAAACAAATTATCAAGATTCTTGATCTTATCAAGAAGTCTTGGTTTTTAAAAAAAGTTATCTAATTGTTCCCGATCTCTGAACGGAGATTTTAATTAATATGGAAATAGGTGAGAAAGACAAAAAATTTTATTTATTGTTAGTAAATAAAAACATTTGTAAATTTAAAAACTTTAAAAAATTTAAATTTAAAGAGTCTGCGCATCATTATCATTACACACTTTAATGTGACATAAAAATAGCGCAAATAATTACTTTATATTACTTAATTTATAAAGTTTAATTTCAATACTTATGTTTAAAAATATATCTATCGTTTTTTGTTTTTCTGACAATATTTTATTTTTCATTGCTTTTAATCCAAATAAATCTTCATATGCTTTTTTATGATCTTTCTCCAAATGTTTTTTTAATCCAGTAGTGTTACTATTTTTCATTTTTATTTCTTTAGTCACATTTTCTTTTTGACATAATAAACATACGCCGATTTTTTCATTGTTTCTTGTTTCATACTTAAAATAAGTTTTCTATGTGCATTGTTTAACTGCACTTACTTCTCAACTTTCATTATCACTTTCGGAAATGTTTGCATGTTCAGCAGAAGAACTTGGTTTAGTTTTTAGACTGCGTCTGCACAATCGAGACGTGAGCATACGCAATAAAGAACAAACGAAAATCGTGCTCGGCGCTTCGGATAACAGAAGAAATCAGATATACTTACTATTTTCTGTTTTTTATCAAGCTGACAAATAATTTAGTGTTAAATAAAAACTGTTAATAAAAATCAAGGCAAGACAAGACGAGACAAGATCTCTGATACAAAAATCCTCTCAAGACCAATACAATATTTTTGCGAATATTGTCTTGTCTTGGGTCTCGTGCAACCCTAGACAGTAGCATTCATAAATATTTTATTGCATATACGAAAGAGAACGGTATGCCGAAGACAATGCGATTTGCTCCGTTCGTCGATGTTCTGTACGCTGAAATGACGATAAGAAGAATTTCGCGGAATTCCGTTAACTTATGCACCCAAGTTTCTTCAATAACACCGCGATATGCCTTTCGTGATCAAACTTAACAGCCAGCCCTGCCAATTGTCTTCTTCGGTTCTTATTTATTATTGTGTAACCGGCGCCAGATATAGTTCAGATATCCGAGAAATTCTTTTTTACAGTAATTTTACTTTTTCGATAATTTTATCCAAAAATTTCTTGATATTTATTATTCTTATGTAAGATATAGCATTATTAAAATTTATTTAAACAAAATTGCACTTTACGAAATACGACGCGCGTAAAGAAATGCCAAGAAAGATATTAATTATTTAAAAGCACAAAAGGATTGCGCGTGTCGCTATACACGTTAATGTCTCCGAACAAATTCTCTCTACTTCTCCAAGTTATTTTGTTCACGTTACACAGCTGGCGCCTACGGCGATGGATAGTGTTCGAAACGGTTTGGGAGCAGAGGGGGAGGAAAAGGAAGACTCGAATAATTACCGTTCTCGACACACAGGCACTCTGAGGACATTCAAGTATTGCGAGAATTGTTAACGCTACCTATCGCACCGATGCTAATTACGACGGTACACTCGCGTTCAACATGTGACTATTAATTGCAGCCGGTGAACAGACAGTGGATTAGATGCAATCGTATTTGTACGCAGAGCGCGAAGTTGCAGATACATCTCGGATATAGTTGGTCTTATTGTGTTATTCGAAAATGACACGCGTCGATGCGACAGAAAAAAAACGGAAATCGATGTAAATATTATAAGACACAGTTTATGTATCATAAACAAAAGAAAGAAACGCTATAAAATCAAGATCTGGGTGAAATTAAGGCAAAAAACAAATAATGATTTAGACCAGTGCTCGGATTTAGTTGCCCAAATATAATAATAAGACAATACTTTTCTAAATACACCGCGAAAATTCTCAAAATTAAACGTTCTTCTATTATATACATATCGAAGAAAAACTTTTAATTATAGAAAAGTATTGTCTTATTATTATATTTGGGCATTCTTATATACGGACGCTTCTGAGACAAAGCGTCGCGCTCCTTAGTTACGCATATCTGGCGACTCATCGCTAACGCACAAGCGGTGAATGGGAGGCAATAGGCGTGAGCCACAGAATCTGGCCGAAATGTGCAACTATACTTCGTCCAAGGAGAGAATGACCTTGGTCCGGACGAAAACTCGTCCGTTTCGCGCAGGTCTCCACCCACAGAAGCCGTATCTACGTATACGGTATTGAATATCTCGCCATGTTCTTCCCACTTGGCCCGCTTATGCGCGGACCAAGGTCATTCTCTCTTTGGACGGAGTATAAATCCTAGCACTGATTTAGACGATATGAAAAATCGCGATACGAATGGACTTATACCGTTCCATTATCGAGTCGTGTATATTCGTAAACGTCGTGCAAAATCGGGCGAATCAAATTTCAGATATTCCGATTGCGAGATTCGGAATCGAGATGCTTATCTAAAAGATGTATGCAAATGCGAATATGCAGAAATACTTCGGGGATACCCGAAGTAAGAAGCAAGTATAGAGAGAGGAAACGAATGCATGGAATAGCGGATATTCTGATGATCCCTCGCGCTATTTGCGTGACAGATTCTCCCTATAAATTCTCCCTATAAATAACAAATCAATAAAGATGCTTTTATTTGCGCGAGAACTTTTATCCCCAGCTTATATATCGGTAAAAAATATACAGGATGATCTAGAATTAGACCGAAAAACTTTAAACGGTTATAAAGGATATCTAATCAAGTCAATTTTGCCAATAAACCCGTATCCGCAAAGTCGTTTTCGCACTAGAGAATTAAAAACTAACAAGAGCAAAAATCTCCGAAAAAAATTATTTTTTCAAAATTTTATTAATGTGATTAAAAAGAGATGTTTTTATCATAAAACTTTCGTATAAAACATTTTTTGATATCTCGAATAATTTTCGAGATATATCGAGAAGAGCAAATGATCGCTTTACGTATGAGGAGTGATTTCATCTCTTAGAATCGTTTTTGAGCCAACTAGAAATTTCTAAATTCATCTATTTATCCCTCTACATGGATGTAAAATTTCATCAAAATCAGAATTTCGTAAAGTTCCCTTGTTAGTTTTTGATTCTCTAGTGCCAAAACGGCTCGTTTACACGTTTGTTGGCAAAATAGGCTTGTTTTGGTGTCCTTTATAACCACCTGAAGTTTGATACTTATCGCTTTTTCTCTTTATCCGTACGTGCGTTTTTTGACGAATTTGTAATCGATGTATCTTTGCAGTAAAAGTTGTTTTCAATTTTCAGTACTTGTTTTGCAATTTTTCATTAAATTTCTCTCAAAGTAAATTCTTTTAAAATAAATTCTATACATTAAATAATGCATGTGCCATTATTTTCTCTCTTCATATGTTGACACAATCGAGTCGATACACTCGCCTGCATGCAGATGCCTCTTCGAGCGCACGCACAAGACAGCATCTGCATTTGTAAGAGTCCGCGCTCCGCGAGTATGGTCCTCGTGAGGCCCTTGTTGATGCGACCTGCGGTTCCTCTTTAATTAGAAAAAAACCTCGCGAGCTCACTTGGAACTCTCGGCTTAGAGAAGCTCACCGTTGCAGCGAGAGGTCGTCAACATCCACTCCCGAGTTATCCCTGAAATCTTCTTCCATCCCTCTGCTCATTCTTTCCAGCTCAATAAGCCCACTCCGAAACGCGTAAGACGGACGAGAGTTTGATCAAGAGTTGTGTAGATTCGAGCACGATTAAAAAGTTGTGGATTAAAAAATTGGCGCGAAATGCCCTAAAGGGGTTTCTTCACCGAGGATGATCCGTGTAACGTCCTGTCGATTAAACTGCTTGCAAGGGTGGCCGACAAGAGTGGAAAGACACACTCTGCAGAAATCTTATTTATTGAAATACTTACCAAAAATTAAAATCGTGATTTTGATCATCTTTATATTATTCTTTAATCGACACATTTTGTATGTAATAACAACATTCGTGCTTTTTTCTGCCATAGTTTCTAAGCCATATCGAGCTGCCCCCCCCCCACCTTGCAAAAATAAAAAAACAAATAGCATGCAATTATAAGCTATTTATGAGCTTTTATATCCCGCAAATTAAAAATTTTGAGCTCGTTACATTGAGCAGAAATTTAATACTTTTTGGGGGGGGGGGCTGAGTCGATATCGACTTAGCTCCCCCACCATTTAAAAATACAAGTATTTAATTAATCTTTACGGCAGAATTAGGAGCTATTTATGAGCTTTCGATCTAATATAGTTTTTGAACTAATATAATTTTTGAGCTCATCCCTTTAATCCATAAAACCACCCCACATCTCCCCGGCACAAGAGAGAACTATACTTAAAATGAAGGAAATTAATTATTTCCCGACTAAATATTGTTTATAGATTTATGAACTCGCAAAATATGTACATTTTGATTGTCGTAACTTCTTCTGCAAGAGTTTATAATTTATAATTTTATCATACAGCAGAAATATAATAGTATTCTTGCAAAAATAGTTACAATACAATAATCAAAATGCATCTATTTTGCGAGCTTATATAAATCGATAAACAATATTTAATCGGAACATAATTAATTTCCTTCATTTTAGGTTAGGTTCTTCTTGTGTTGAGTTCTTTCTTATGCCGGGAAGATGTGGGATAGTTTTATTGTAAAAGGGTTACAGCTCAATAATCGAAATTTGTGCATTTTGCGAGCTCATAAATTTATAAACAATATTTAGTCGGAAAATAGTTAATTTCCTTGATTTTAAGTATAGTTCTCTCTTGTACCACAGGGAGATGTGGGGTGGTTTTATGGATTAAGGGAATGAGTTCAAAAATTAAAATTATATTAGTTTGAAAGCTCATAAATAGCTCCTAATTCTGCCGCAAGGATTGATTAAATATTTCTATTTTTAAATGGTGGGGGGCTGAGTCGACTTCGACTCATTGTCAGTCCCCCCACAAAAAGTGTTAAATTCCTGCCCAATGCGACGAACTCAAAATTTTTAATTTGCGGGATATGAAAGCTCACAAATAGCTCATAATTGCGCGCTATCTGTTTTTTTATTTTTGCAAGGTGGGAGGGGGGGGGGCAGCTCGATAGGGTTAAGTTTCTCTCGTGATTCTAAGTTCCTTCTTTTCTGTATATACGAACCTATTTTGTGATCTTACTTTGTTCTTGTGAGAGAAGCGTTACTGCCTTTCGAAAGATTTCTTCTAATATAAATAACCAAATTTCTTCCTTGCTTTTCGTTCTTCGAACTGGTAGAAACTCGAATCTTTTACTACGAAATATTGACTTTTACTTTCGGATCCTCAATGTACGAGTACAATGCGTTACTTTCGAATAAGTGGATTAAAGGGATTTGAATAAGGCGATTAAAAAGTTTTGTCCGTGTAACGCGAATAAAACTGGCGAGATGAAAAGTGGAAGAATAGTTTATACGTTCAAGTTTCCATCGGAGACATGAGAAGGACTTGTTAATCGCGAATATTAAGTGCAGAATTTAATTTCCCATCTCTATTATTGCCAAGATTTCTCAAGTCAAGGCAATACATCATATCGTTGAATATTACTATTTCAATAATAATAATATTTCCCTGAGATTCCCGAATATAATAATTTTCTTTAACATCCAACTCTGGATATTTTACTCTGGATATTTATTATTCCTTAAATTCTTTTGATGACAATAAATAACAAAAAAGCTTTGTTCTCTATCTTTTCTCTGCCCATTGATTTAATTTTTCGGAATTTAAAAAATAAAGAAGGAGAGAGAAAAGAATTATAATCGCGATATTTCCGGACGTTCTCTTATCGACGAAATCGGAAAAGTGCTACTCACTATGGAACCTGTTTCCCCGCATTGCCAGCACCATATACATTCTGTGAAGAGTCTCTTTGGTGGCCTTCTCGTGCTTGTCACGTGCTCGCGCCTGCAGTCTCAATTCCATGTCGGCTGAGCAGCACACTTCGCCACCGCTTCTCGCGCTGCCACATATTTTCAGTTCTTTCGCTGTAAGAAGAAGGGAACATGGATTAATTTAAACTATCTTAACGAGATAGTATGTCGAGACGACTTGATATATTCGTTAATGCTATATATATTGTATCTGTCTCTCTTTTACTTGTCCGAATTTTATCGGACTTAGAAAATGACAATTGACGTAGCATAATAAATGTAAAAAAATAATAAAATAATAAATAATTAAGTATTTTATGATATATGAATAAAACGTTGAAGTGATACTATTTCTCTTAACGATATGTCACACAATCCATTTTCTTTGCTGAATTAAAAACAGAATTAAAAATGGCATTGGTAATCGAATATTACAACAAGAAACATTTTAAAAAGCATGCGCAAAATTTTCGTTTTTACATCCACGAGTCCATTGCTTTCTCTATTATTAGTTGAAACGTTTTCAAAATATATACACTTAAATGCGTTCGAAGAAAAAATGCTTGCAGCCGTGCAAGACGCTGGTCGAGAATTTCAGGTAAAAATGATTCAGTTCAGAGTATCTATGGTACATGCAATCCATTCGATGAAAAAAAAAAAATAGAAAACTCGTTTTTCCTTCCATGAAGAAAGAATGTACTTTTAAAGAGATTTATTTTTTTTTCGCACTTAATACTACTTCCTTTTCCATAAACACGTATATGTTATAGGTGCCATAAAACGCAATAAAATTAGTAGTTTCAATTCATCATCACGCTTTTACTTTTTATAAATTACTATTACAAAAAATGAGTATATATAACTAAAATGAGAAAGAAATACTATATATATATATATAATGTAAAATAGTCTTAATATATAAAAAAAATTGTGATGTATGTATCAACGTGTTTATTGCAGAGAGAAAGCAATGAGAAGAATTAATGGAGCATATATTGATATTTAAAAATTATGTTATTGTTCGAGTCTACGAATGGACGAAAATCATTCTAACTCTGAGAAGAAAATTCTATTCTGAGAAAAATTTCACGAAATGTAGAAAACATCTAACGTGTTTGCTCTCTCTCCCTCTCTCCCCTTCTTCCCTCCCTCTCTCACCCCACTCCTCCTCTCACTTTCTCGCCCCTCCCCTCTCTCCTTCTCCCCCTCCCCTCTCTCGCTCTTCAATTTTGTAATTACAGTTTTTGAAATAGTGGACACAAGTAACGCGCGTTTTTGCCGTTAAAATGGTCCGTTCGATGAAAGAGAGAGCATTACTTCTCGAGGGCATTCGAAAATGTTCTCGGCAAGGTAAATTCGGTGGATGTTTATTAAAGCGCATGTGAATACGGCTCTTTACGCGCCTCATTTCGTAATCCCTCGCAACATCTGACGAAATAATTACCGGATTCATCGTCGCTTTAATCCTCTTAACCAAAAGGTACTCAAAAAAGTCCGAAATTGCACACACGCGATGTATAATTGAATAATAATGATATTAGATCTTTACGTTATTATCTGCGCTATTGTTTCTAAAATAATCATCAATACATCATATATGATGTAATTACGACAAATAATATCAACGTAATTTTATACAACAGTTCATCCGATCGAAATTGCGGCTCTAAGTGACAACAATCAGCTGTCTCGCTGTCCATCGTTAAAGCTAATCAGATCGCTAGAAATCGTGTTTCAAGATGCGCGTAATTGAGTTAAGCTTCGTGACGAGACCAAACTCCGATAAAGTCGCACACACGCGATACAGATTATTCGTCGTCGCGTGCGATTTTCTCCACGAATGTTGCGGATAAAACGGTAAGATGCAGGAATTGGGGGACTCCTTATATATGACTTGGCTTGACTTTCTACGAGAATGCTTCGTCTTGATACAGTTCAATCCATTTTAGAATAGCGTACAATGAATGTTTGTGATGAATCTATAGGAAAGAATGTCGTATTCGCCAAAAAGGCATGCTACGCATTTTACGCAAACAATATAATTTAAGAAATAACAAATTAATTTTTTGAGAAAAAATACACAATTAATTAATTGCGTAGACTAAAAAATCTTTAACAAGCAACGTATTATGTGTAGCTATATATAAATATAATATACAGAGCGTCTCATTTTAAAAACGCACCTCGATAATTCTCTAACGAAGCATTTTCAGCAAAAATGTTTTAGACAAAAGTTGTATGATTCAGAGGGTGACATATGATGAAAATATGGACTTGATCTTGAGTAACCTTTTCAAGGCCAAGTCAATGTGATCGATGTTTTCTTAAATGGAACCCTCCATTTTTTATTGCATATTCTTGTAGCTTTCAAAACACTATAATAAAGTATTTTTTCATTAAGTACTTTTTGAGTTATTTTATATTTTAATCTGACATATTTTGATATAAAAAAATAAAATCTCTCGTAAAATATTTAGTTTTCGATAATCTTACCGTAATACTTTTATGTACAGAATAATGAGACAAATCAATTAGTGTAAAGAAAAAAACAAATAATCGTTTAAAAAAATATATTGTAAATAATTACATATTTTTTTTTTAAAACAATTATTTTTGTTTTTATACTAATTGATTTGTCTCATTATTCTGTACATAAAAGTATTACGGTAAGATTATCGAAAACTAAATATTTTACGAGATATTTTATTTTTTATATCAAAATATGTCAGAATAAAATATAAAATAACTCAAAAAGTACTTAATGAAAAAATACTTTATTATAGTGTTTTGGAAAGCTCTCGACATAAGCTATAAATGTGCAATAAAAAATAGGGGGTTCCATTTAAGAAATTAAAGGTGTCCTTGACTTGACCTTAACGATGTCATCCAAGGTCAAACCAATCTTATGTTCCCCTCAAAACCATACAATTTTTGTTCAAAACGTTTTTCTCTAAAATGCTTAATTTTTGAAAGAAAAGGGGTGTACGGGTGATCTAGGACACCCTGTATATATATATATATATATATATATATATATATATATATATAATTTTAATATATATATATATATTATTTTATTGTATGATTTAACTTTTTATCAGTGTTGGCAATGGTTTGGAATGGATATCAATTAATTAATTAAACGCAATGTAATTTAAAACATAATTGACTGTAACATCTTTTGAGCGAGATTTTATCTTCGACGACAGAAAAGCAATACGAGACAACCGTATCCCGATCGGGTTACTCCGTTGCTGGATCAAAATTGGATTACTTTTCTCGTTAACTCTTCGTATAGATGGAGAGAAGGGAAAGAAGAGAGAAAAGAACGACATCGAGCAATCCCGCGGAAATGAATCGGGATTACTTTTACAACGTGTCTCTCAAAGTTCCCAATAAGCGTGGCATGGATTTGTGTTGGGAACGCGAAGAGATAAAGGAAAGACGGCGAGTATAAAATTAGTTCAAACCGTGCGGTATTAGCGGATAAGTGATGTAGCTATAAAGACTGATAAAAGCGATCGAGAGGAACGATCGGCGTTGAATTCCGACGAAATCGTCTGGATCGATAGGTACGCGGTTTGCGTTCGGAACGATACTGGGAACGATATTGGGCAAAGAAGAGCGATTTACGACGTTACTCACGAACTCTTCTTTTTTTTCTTTATTAAAGCGAGAAGCTACGCCCGTTTCATCAATATTCTCCGAATAAATATCAACTATCATTTGTTTAAAAGAAAAAAGTCATAAACCATATTTTGATAAAAAGTGTAGAGCTTTCTGAAATGTATGCAAAGCTTCTTAAGGATGTATGTGTCATATGTCAAAACATATTGATAAAAATATGAAAATTTCGTAGACTGTTTTATTATTTCTTGTAAATATCTGTGCAAAACCTGAGCACAATTCTCTTAATGATTTGGAAATTATTTAAATTTAAAGTTTGTATTAATTCTTACGGATATTCATGTATTGTAACACTTATTGACGAATTTGACAAGAAAACAACATTGCCAGCAAAATAAAAATTTTCGCATATATTAACAAAACTGTAATAAATATTTATACAAAATTTAATTTAGATCTATTTACTCGTTTAAAAATTATTTACAAAAAATTGTAACAAAATACTTATAGTAATCCAAAATCTTCCTGTAATTAATCTTTTTTTTTGTTTTTTTTTTGCAGTTGATTTCCAAGGGTATTTACGATTAAAAGTTTTGTCATGAATTAAAAAAAAGATATATTGTCTTTTAAGAACATGTTAAAAACTATATTATTTTATGATAATTTTTTTCATAATCCAGATTTATTTATTTGATTTTCCAAACAATATAAATATAAGAAATATGTCTTTCTTTTAATTTCGACAGCTTTTTGATACTATTGTACAGTCAGAACACTCTTAACGTTTCTATGAGTTTTTCGAATCTTCGAAATGCGCCTTCCATCCCGGCAGCGAATCAAGAGACACGATAGTGTCACGCGCCAAATCATGCACAACAACAGCAAGGCGTACCGTGTATCTTCACGCGAGCCGGTCAGTTAAAAGTAACTGAAATTATTAGATTTCAATAACGGCTGGACTGATTGAAATCTTACTAGGCTTAATTGATAGCTTGTATTAATTATTAATTATATAACGAAAATATCGTTATTTTCACTCTATGTGTCGTGAATGGTCATATTATGACGCAAAGTCACAATGTGGAAATTTTCACTTAAGAAACGTCGACATCGACGACGTAGTCGACCATATGAAAATGTACTTTTCTAACTTTACACACAAGATGGCGTTAGTTGAAAATAAAGTTATCGATTAATGCATAATACTGTATTGCGAGCACAATTACCATTTTTATTATTGTCGGTAATAGTTATTAATAGATGTATCATTCTCTTTCGTTATCTCTCGCTCTCTTTTCTTAATTCCTGCTTTCTTTCTCTTTCTCTTCGTTTTTCGCCTATTACGCCATTGTGCATGTACGTGCGTGTGCTTAGAGATGAGTACGAATAATAATGCTGTATATATATATATATATATATATATATATTAATAAATTTGTAACAAATCTGTACAGAGCCAAATAAATCAAGAAGGTTTCGTAAATATTCTTTAGGTTTTTCCACTATCCAAATAATAAATTTTATTTCGATAATGATCCCAATAAATCATTTAATCTGACTGCATCCGTTATGAAAAAAAGAAGTAAATGTTTATTGTAACACTCATAAAATGTATGTTATAGTACATATTTCTTATTGTGAGCCGTATATGTATATATACACACTTCGCGCTGCTAAACTAAACAATATGCTAAAATTAATATTCTTTAATACATTTACATTGTAGTTATTGATGTAACTAAATTAAATATATTTCTATAAAATTAAATTTAAATCTAAATTAAATTTGTTATCTGTTGGTTTTAATATATACTTTGAAAGTTAGCAGTGCCAAATTTTTTAAATTAAATTTTTTTCTATTTTTTTCTATTTGTATTAATTTTCAATTTTTGTATAGATTTTTAATTTTTTATATTAATTCCTAAGTTTTAATTTTTCTATCAATTTTTTATTTAGTTTTCTATGTTTTGTATTTTTGGATATATTTTTTCTTTTCATATTGGAAATAAATAAATTTTATATAGCATAAATTTTTATTTTCAGTTAACGCAAATTGTTGATATCATTATTTTTGTAGAATATATTTGTATCATTTTTTGGGGATTAAAATATTCTTATAAGTTTTTATTTTCAATAATTTAAAATAACAATATTTTATAAATATATATAAATACAGTTTTTCACAAGTGGTGCATGTATTTGGCGCCTTTTTTTATCTTTTTTTTAAAAAGGTAAGTTTTTAGTAATCCTAATTCGAGAAATCTGATGTCCTTAATATTTCTTAATATCCCTTAATATCCTTAATTTCAGAGATCATGGCACCGGCGAACAAAGCTACGAGAGTTGGGGAAGCTTCGCGAGAGGTGATGCGCCGCTTTTACGTGCGCGATTAAGAGGCCTCGCAATATACAGACGCAATAAATCTTTCGATGTCGCCGTCCGTCGTGTAAGGCCGGGGTGTTAAAAGGGCGCTGGAGGACAAGGTGGCGGAAAGGGGACGACGGCTGATTCGAAGGCTGTTAAAAGCGACCCTGAAGAGCTCGCGTAAAAGCTCCGAGCGAGGCGTAACAGGGTGCTGTTTGTTAACGACGTCGCGACGCCGGATTATCGTCGCGACGTCGCCTTCGAGACGAGCAGTCGCAAATCGGCGATTGCATTTTCTCACTTAGAAACATTTCTAAATGCTATTTTACATCAGTATCTCTATTGTCTCTACGTATTTAATTGGATAATCATGTCTCATTTATAGGGTGTATATTCAAATCTTGTAAAAAAATTCCCTGATTCTCCATTTTTGCTCCACATTGTTATCCATCGTACTTTTGTTCAAAATTGCAGGTAAAGAAAATATTTTAAAAGATTTTTTGGTGCTATTTCCTAAAATAAGTTTCTTTGTTGTACGCATTTCCTAATCTTTTTCATTCATACGAAGAGAAAAGACAAAGCGCTCAAGTTTTATATGCTAGATTTACAAATATATTGAAAATAAACTAAATAGCTTTTGTTAAGATAAAAATGTTTAACTTGTATAGCATTTTCATTTTTTATCACTAAAAATTAAAATAAAAAAATAAGTACTACATATGCAATATTTTGTTAAGACATTGAATATATAAACAGAGATATCGGCGGATTGCCTACTGCTTACAGTATAAGAGCAAAATGATTAAAAAAATAATTTTTTTTTTAAATTCCCCGAGTCCCAATAAAATTCCATGAGAATTCCTTGATTTCTCCAGGTACAAAAAAATTCCCTGTGAATTCCAGTTTTCTATGTTTTTTTCCCCCAATTTTTCATGTCTTTCCAGGGAGTAGATACTCTATCATCCATTTTGTATATTTATTACCTAAAAACAGTAGAGCAACAGATTTAGGGAGAACATTTTTTTCACATTACGCGAGATATCTCGTTTAAAAGCCGGTCGGCTCACTCTCTTTCTCCCTCTCCCCCCCCCCCCTCTTTCTATATATATATATATACATATATATAAGCATTTTAGATCATACACGAAAATCCTCGAAATTCTCGAGACCTAGATTGATCGAGATATTCAACCCAATGCGTTTGGTTCCTTTTTACCTTCGGTGAACGAGGAGGATTGCTAAACTTAGGTTAGTTTCAGGATCGATTATCCCGAGACCAGAGAACGTGTGCGACGCGCCCACGTGCTGTTGCATCGCCATCGTTCATTGGACAGTCGGCTTAACGACCGATTAACTACGGGTTAATTCGAGCGAGCGATCTGGCCGTTCTCTCTTGCTTTATTTATTCAGTTTTTATAAACAAAAGGTCAGTCTTTACGCTTGTCTCCGTTCCCGTTATCGATTAGCAAATTTCACAATCTACGCGATCGTACCCGATAGAGAATGAGAGAACATTATGCAAGGTCGAGAGGACAATAGGTATTGGAGAAAAATTTCACGAAGGAGACTGTCCGAAAAGGAAATTTAATCTGAGAGTTTGTTAAATAAAGTCAAAACGAAATCTTATGTTCATAAAGACTACGGAAAAAATTTAAATCAATAGAGGAGAGAGAGAGAAAAAGAGAGAGAGAGAGAGAAAGAAAAAGTTTTAATTAATGTTACAGCGTATTAAAAATAAAAAATAAAAATAAATGCAATAAAAGTAATTAAAAGTAAAGCTTAATAATTAGTAATGCTTATGTATTTTATCTTTTAATCTTATGAACTCGACAGCTACATCGCGGCAATCGCGTATACAAGGTATTCCATACAGATAAGAGTACAGACTGGTACTATCGTAATAAGTATCTTTTATCTTTGTCAAAATTTCCGCAAAAATGTATCTTTTTTGAAATATCTCATTTTTTAATGAGATATTTCAAATGCCAATATAACACATTTTTGCTAGTTTTTAATTCTTTGTATAAAAACTGAATATTTTTGTAACAATTAAGTCTAATATTTACATTATACATATATATATATATATAATATTACAGGACTTTTCTGTTCAGTTTACTATGCTCTAGCCGCTCACGAGCGTTGCACAATCTTTACCGAACACCCAGTATATATATATATTTTCTTGCGGGGAATTACTCAGAAGAACCTCCCTTACAACATATTTAAGCGGCGATAAAATCGGCGAGGTGTAACCTTTTATGCATATTTATTAAGATTTATTTCATTATAAAAAGGTAAATATTAGACTTAATTATAACAGAATTTTCAAAATTTTTATATAAAGAATCAAGAAACAGTAAATGCATCATATTGCCGTATTAAGAAATAAGATACCTATTCCGAAAACGTGCGATTTAATTCTGGAAATTTTGCTAGAAAAAAGATTCTTATTTTTTGAAAAAAATTATGGTAGATCTCTGCATCTCTACCTATACAAGATATCTTATATACGATCGATAATATATGCTATATCCGTAAAAGTCCTATTCAATTGGCTACGCACGCGATGAAATCCAGCCCATCTTGCAATTTCCTTGCGGAAAATTGGCGTATCTGCATGTCATTGCTGGCGTTTTCCCGCCGAAGAATAGATTCCCAATCGAATACCAATTTTTTCCAACTTTGTGATAAGAAGTCATCTTTTTTACACAATGGCGAAAGACGCGATTTTTTACATGTCACGCTTCGCTCCTTATTAGGGAATATCAAAAAGCAATCGTATATTTAAAATCTGCGACGATTTTAAAAATACCTTTCACGTTTATTTAAATTTTTTCATTTACTCTTTCTATCAATATTTGACAGATTTGGTACGCAAAACTAATCAAATATTTTTTATTTAAAAAAAAAACCGGTAATTATTTACATCAACGGACACCTCGCCGATGACCTTGACCTTGACATATGTTGTCAAGGATATCATTTTGAGTAACTTCTCCTTATAACTTTATCGGCGATCATTGTTTATTAAAAAGTTATTAACAAATAAAGTTTGAGAAATAAAACGTAATTTTTACATAAGTTTGTAATCTCCACGCAAAAAGCAAGATCCATCCGCATCAAGACGTTGTATAACTCAAATCAAATTTTCAGAAATAGATTTAAGTTAGGTTATATCTTTCGGAAGCAGAGCCCGCCCGTAGGGGGAGAGCGGAACCCGCTGCGTTCACGCATATACTTTCCCATTCACACAATAATCATGAGGTGAATCTCGCTTCGCATTGTAAAGTATATGCGTGGACATAGTGGGTTTCGCCCCCACCCCTCTACGGGGGGCTTCACTCTTGAAAGATATAACCTAACCCAAATTTATTTCTGATCAACCTTATCTCTGAAAAGATATAACCTAACCCAAACTTATTTCTGACCCAAACTTATTTCTAATTCTTGGGGGGCTCCACTTCCGGAAGATATAACCTAACCCAAACCTATTTCTGATTTAAAACTAAAATTTGGTGTGGGTTACGTTGTATAACTCAAACCAAATTTTCAGAAATAGGTTTAGATTAGGTTATATCTTCCGGAAGTAGACCCCCCCCCGTAGGGGGAGAGCGGAACCTGCTACGTTCACGCATATACTTTCCCATTCACACAATAATCATGAGGTGAATTTCGCTTCGCATTGTAAAGTATATGCATGGACATAGTGGGTTTCGTCCCCTCCCCGCCTACGGGGGGCTTCACTCTTGAAAGATATAACCTAACCCAAACTCATTTCTAATATAAAACTAAAATTTGATTCAAGTTACGCTATATAACCAACACCAAACTTTAATTTCGAAGCTTCAAGCTTTAACTTTAAATATATGAAAAATTATAAGAGACCGCCGATTAAGTTATAAGAAAAAGTCACTCAGGGTCATGTCCTTAACAACATATATCAAGGTCATCGGCAAGGTGTCCGTTAATGTAAATAATTACCAAAAAATCTATTATATATTTACTATAATTTCGTTTTTAACAACACTAATTATTTCTCTAATTCCTCGTTTTCTTGATACATGGTTTCCCTCATTTTTAACGATAAATACATTTTTGAAGCTTTCAATTTGATTTTCACATGTCGTTTTTGTAGCGTTTGTAGAATGAATTATCGTTGGCGCTAATTTCGCATCGCAACACAGAATCAATTCGCGCATATACGTGTATTCGAATTAATTACTCTCATCCCGTTTAAAGAGCGCATCTACTGGACGAATCGTTCGATTCCGTTAAATACCTCATTCGATGTTTTATGCTGGAAAGCTTATTGTGCGCTCGCAAACGCCTGGAAAGACCTGTTCAAAATGTTGCCATTTTCAATATCGCAATTGCCATCTCGTTAAAAAGATTTGCTTGTTGAAATAAAAAAGTTAGAAATTTCTCTGTACTGTGATGGATCAAAACAACAAACGACAATGCATCAATATTTGTTTTACGATGAGACAAATACATGCTAACTCAAAGTAGCTCTGCTAATGGAACCGGATATTGACATGTGCTAATAAATATTTATAGCCGAGAGAAAGAGAGAGAGAGAAAGAGAGAGAGAGAGAGAGAGAGAGAGAGAGAGAGAGAGAGAGAAAGATGGGAGAAAGAACGATTGCATGTTTGCCATACGATAATTGTCAATATCGAGATATCAGGCCTCGCATGCGTCCCTGGCGCATACAAAACGCCACGGGAAATAGAGAAATTTCTATGACAAGTGAATTCGCCCAAATACGCACCCGCGAAATCCGATCCTGCCATCCATTGGTATCTCATATATTATCGTATGGCATTCGCCGTCACTGCGTCACGGGAAAAGCGCAACAAAATATACCGTTGATATTTATAATTCAAGAGAGAAAGAGACGTAGAAGAAGTATGACAGTTTGTGCGTTTTACAAAAAAAAAAAAAAAAAAAAAAAAAAAAAAAAAAAAAAAAAAAAAAAAAAAAAGGCTTCAATTTATCTCGACATAAGGAAAGAAAGAAAGATTACATGATTTCTTGCTTTTAACATTATAATTTCAATAGTAGCTACAGTGACTGGTTAATGTGGCCCGTGTCATCCTTTTTCCGAATATCTCTCCGAGGTAAAGAGAAGGAGAAAAAATATGGACGCTAAATGCATCGATAAGGATGACTAATTACGAACAAATCCCGCAGTGCGTAAATAAATTATGTCGCGCATACACGTGATGCACGCACCACAGTCTCGACACTTGTTTAATATCCCTACGGCGCGTTACCCTCGCCTAATGAAAAAAAAGAAGAAAAGAAAAACAAAACTTATGTAGAGAGAGAGAGAGAGAGAAAGAGAGGGAAGATCACGCAAATGCAAATTAATTGCGCCGACCGAAACAATATACGTATCCTGAGATTAATTTCGCGACGAATGTGTTTAAGCTCGAAGATTAATGTCGAGCATATACGTTTGGATAGGAACCGCAATACGCCTGTGTGGAACGAAAAATGCAGCGATAAGGATGACGAATCGAGAGAAGGTGGCGTATCGTGAATTTACACCACGTTTCGTATATATCTATATATCATTCCGTATATATGTATATCATTCCATGTATATCTGATGATGCGGATATGCAGTGAATTTTTCCTACTAATTAGCTTATTAATTCAATTAAGCTGGTAATTAAACTGAAATTAGCAATGCAATAATAAAGTTTGTTCGAAATTTTATGAACGAAGAAAATGAATTTTAGATGTATTGCGATTTCTTCATTAAAATGATCATAAGCATCACATGAATTGTAAAAAGATTATATATATGTGTGTGTACGTATCCTCTTTTTTTTGAGATTAAAAAAAAAGGTATCATGAATATTCTTGCCTCAATTATTTTTCCTCACAAGTTTAATAAAATTTACAGTTCTAATCGAGGGAAGTAATGATCGCAAATAAATGGAAAAAGTGTATTATATTATTTGCAATATCTCTCTCATAAATATTTTTCTCGTTGATGGCGGTCAGAGGCCAACGCATGTAATCGCATGCATAGTTATATGAGTCCTTCACAATATTTTAATTAATATGGCTAAATTTAAATTAATTTGAAAATAACGTGTTGCGAATTTTTCTTCTGCGCGACAATTGCATTTTAAGTTTAAATTATGGATGTAATATTTTCACTGATATAATGCACACACTGTGGAATATTAAAAAGTATCGTTAATTATAGTGTAACGTGACAGTTTTTATCGTCCGTCGCAAAAGCATGATCAGGGAAGTATTATATGCTGTCGAAAGACATTTTTTAATGGTTCAATCTTTTCGCAAAGCAACACACGGAAGCTCAATCCTAGGATGACAAGACAATTGAGAGTAAAGAATCTGTTTCGTGTCATATTTTCGCTCATCAGTTATCTGACAAACCGAGAAGATGCAGAAGCGAGGCTTAAGAATGTTTTGGCATTATAATGATAGCAAAAAAATTGTCAAAATTTAAGAAAAACATCTCTTATGTTTGAACTGTTTAAAAAATCAAATAAATAAATTTGGATTATAAAAAAAATGAAAGTACTGAAAAATAATATGGTTCTTTATAAAAGAAAATATATTATAATTAATATTTTTCCTAATTTATGACAAAAACTTTTGATCATGGATATCCTAGAGGAAGGAAGAAAATAAATAAGTAATTTATATAGAAAGATTTTGAGTTAGTATAAGTATAATATTTTGCTACAATTCTTTGTAAATAACTCTTAAACGAGTGAATTTTTATCAAATTTTGTACACATATTTATTAGAGTTTTGTTCATATATGTAAAAATTTTGATTTCGCTGGCAATGTTTTTTCCTTGTCAATAAGTGTTACAACACGCGATTTTTCATAAAAATCAATACAAACTTTAAACTTAAATAATTTTCAAACCGTTAAGAGAATTGTGCTTAAGCTTTGCACAAATATTCAGATGAAATAGTAAAATACAAAAATTTGCATGCTTTTGTCAATATGACATATGACATATTAAGAACAATCGACGCAAAACATTCGGATGCGATTCCTTGCGTATGCCCGAGTTGATGAAATAAATTTTTATAATAAAGTTACTGATTTCACTGCCGATAATTAAATCAATCGCATCATACATTAACCATTTGTTCCTTCAACATTCTCTTTTCCGCGAGTGTAACTTTCAATGCTTAATTTATCGAGATTTTTTTATAATCCTGAAATCATTCATGTCTCGACATTTTTGTGTAAAGAGAGAAACTCACTCGAAATCGCATAAAGAATCTCGCACCGACCAAAGGCACTTCGTATACGACCGTCGCCGCGGAATACAAATGGCAACGGCATCGAGTGAGTGGCGTCGCGCGCAGCCAACATGGAAACTCCCCCGAAGTTTGCAATCCCTTAAATATTTGCAGATCTCCAAAGCGCGAGGGAGACGCGACGGGATGAAAGGAGACGCGGAAACGAGATTGGCGACGACGACGGCTGTTTCGTGCGGTAAAGTAAAGCGTCTTGGATGAAATTGAAAATAGGACGGAAATTAATGGAGGCTCGGGGTCTCTCTCTCGCGGATACTAAATATTTGCGCGGCAACCGACACGACAGGAATTTCCATGGAGCCCGCGAAAGTCCCCTCCCTCCACCCTCGTCACTCGTCTATTCTCGAGAGGGAATAAGAAGAAGAGAGGGAGAGACTCTTAAATCACTTCCTTCGGCAAAACTGAAATTTCCGACAGGAAGTTGGGGATGCCATTGGACCAGCAATCGTGGATGCCAAACGATTACGTTTAAACGCCTATGGGCTTCTTGTTCGTCTTTGTGATTCGTATCAAGATATTTGATTGTCGATAAAAGTGAAAGAAATATCGGTCGAACAGTGTGGTCATAGTCAGAAATAAATATTTAATTTCAAAAAAAAAAAAGGGAAAAGAGAGAGCACACTTTAACGAGAAATTCGTATTCTATTTTACTTAAGCTAACATTACAGAATTCATTTTTCTTGTATACAAAATAAAACAAAGTTTTCGATTTAAATGAAGAAATTACGTAACGTAACGTAACATATTTTCATGCATTATATCCTGCGAGTTTGACTGTCAGCGGCAAACATGCATCGTTTCGACAAACGAGCTCGCTCGCCGACTAAAACGTAACAATGTATCCCTGGGGATTCCCTCTGCGCTTATGCCATTATGAGAGTATGGCGACTATAATCGCATTCGATGGGGCGTATGAGGCTTCTGACATGAGCATTCGCCATTACATCTCCTTTTGTGCCCGTGAATTTCCGTTAAATATTGGCTAGCAAATCACCATCAAACCAACTCTGGAACCGCGATTCTTTCGCTTTCCATGTATAAAGAGAGAACATACACCTCCCCCATCTATATACGCGCTTCTAATATATGACCAAGCGACTTTGCATAAAGCAGTCGTTTGCGAACGATGCATTCGGCGATTCATAAACGAAAGCGTGGCCGACAATTGCGACTAACAATCTCTCTCGCAATAATTGTGAGAGCGCGTGAATAAATGTGGGGAGAATCTTTCGCCGACAATCCCCTTGCACGCGCGCCACTCAATAGCGATACTGTATACACGGCCGTGCGAAAGAAAGAGACGCGTCTGCAAAGTTTCACGTGGCACCCTACGACCGCTGAAAATCGAAACTCGTTTGCGCTCGATAATCGAGGGTGAGTCTCGCCGCTTGGTGCGTGCGAACCGAACAGCGTGGACAACCGTGCGTACGCACACGCGTACAAACACAACACACGCCCTAGAACCCTTCAGGGTCGATGCCATCAACGGGGTGGTTCATGCGTGAGGGTCATTTCGATTCGGTCGACGGGAAAATGTTTCCGAGTTGACTCCACTCCACAGAGAGAATTGCTGTTTTGTACGTTATAAATCTACGCGAGAAAAATTTTCAATAAAGTTTCGCGTGATTGATAGATGAGATAAGGCTTCAAAAATATATACAAGATGTCTAAGATTGTAAAAAGATTCCTTGAGAATTTCCTAATTTTTCAAGCAATTGTTCAAAATTCTACGTAAAATTAGAGAATTTTTAAATAAAATTTTTTAAAATAAGTTTTTTTCTGTACGTTTTCTAATGTTTTTCACTCATACAAAGAAAAATTAAACCGCTTAAATTTTAAATATTAAATTTAAAAATGTACTGAAAAAAACTGAATGACTTTTGTAAGATAAACATTTTTCATTTGCATCATATTTTTATTTTCTATCTTTAATTATAAAAATTACAATAAAAAATGTGTACTCAGTATTTTTTGCTATGACAATGAACATATAATCAAAGAGAGAAAGATATACTATATTTATAACATATTTGAAACATATAATTCACAATCATTGGCCGATCAGATTGCTGATGCTTGTATCATAAAAACAAAATAATCAAAGAGAGAATTTTTGAAAAAGTTCCAATAAAATTCCATGAGAATTTCCTGATTTTTTAAGATAAAAAAAAATCCCTGAGAATTATAGATTTTCTAAGTTTCTCCAGGGAGTAGACACCCTATATATGTGCTAAATAGCCCAGAAAACAGCCGTTTTATTGTAAAAATTGTGTGCCACGAAATTGATTTCTTTTTAAAAATATTAAAAACAAAACTCACATTTCTTCGATTTTATTTATTTTTTCTCTTATTTTTCCCAAATTTCTATCTTTCTTATTTTTACTTTCCATTAGAAAAACCAACTGACCAATATTTATAATTAGAAACAAAAAATAAGTTCAATTTCTTCAAATCATTTTTTTTTAAATCAATTATTATCTTAAAAAAGACAAACGTAAATTTTTATATATTATATATCTCGTTTAATAATGTTTTTTAATATCAGCTCAAATTAATAATTAAATATTTAATAAAAAATTAAATATTTACATATCTTTCCATATATTTTCCATTATTCTGACTCCTATACAATTTTATAAAATTTAATAATCTTTTTTACAGAGCAACTGTATAATCCCATCTTGGAGATGCCAGAAAAATTTATTTTTATTGCATTCGTAAGCGCAATTGCATGTGAATTGAAATATTCAAATCGTCCGGATTGCCATCGATCCATAGTATATATCTGGATGGCGGCTACCGGGTGTATCAATACAAACTGATGTCCACATTCTAAACGGATATTGACGAGTAATGAAAGTTGCACATATTGTGCATTGGAGATTGCGGCAGGAATCGTTGTACAGTTATTGCTGATAATCTAATTTGCATCTTTTGATGGATTACTTGATTATTACGATCAGATAATTACGAAATTGTCGTAACTTTCTCTCTTTAATTCGATTATAATTATAGATTTTTACTCTCTTCAAGTCTTTGTACTTTAATACGCAATGCAATAAATTATGGTTGACTTAAAAATTATTAAAGATTAAAACCGATTGAAAATGATTCCATAAGACAAAATGTTCACTTGAGAGATTTTTTTATCGGGAATCAATTTTGAAAGTTAAGAGCCACTCTAGATGTGTCTCGAATAAATCGTTAAAGTTGTATGTTTGCAAGAAACATTATTCAAAGTAAAATTGACAATAAACTTCTGAATTGATGTTCATTCAATTATTTCACTTTCTATATATAAAGATGATTTAAAAATAATATATGAATATAATAATATTCATATAATATTATATATATGTGTATATATATATATATATATATATATATATATATATATATATATATATACCTATATATATGTATTGTATATACAGAGTGACCTGCAATAACCGCCCACTAAGTACATAGCGTTATTCTTTATCAAAAACTGAATCGAAAAGTCCTAAACTATTTTTTTTTATAACGCTTAATAAAAAAGTTATTATTGAGTAAAGTCGAGCCAATCAGCGCCGACATTTAGCCGGGCGCACATCGATGAACCGCGCTTCCGGTTAGTGTGCGTGAGCGTTCGGCAGCGCACACTGGGTGCTTTCGATTGAGTAATTCAAGTCGACACAAGTCTAGTAAAATCATTATTTGTGCTTCTTTCAATACCAGTGAACAACAAAGATAGAATGATACTCTGTGTCGACTTGAGTCACTAAATGGAAACCACCCATTATCAGGCGCGCGGCTCACTAACGTGCGTCCGGCTAAAGGTCGGCGCTGATTGGGTTGATTTTACTTAATGATAACTTCTTTATTAAGCGTTATAAAAAAAAAAAAAAAATGATTCAGGATTTTTTGATTCAGTTTTTGGTAAGGAATAACGCTACATATTTAGTGGGCGATTATTGCAGGTTAGGTACGTATTTAGTGGGCGATCATTGCAGATTAGGTACGTATTTAGTGGACGATCATTGCAGGTTAGGTACGTATTTAGTGGGCGATTATTGCAGGTTTGGTACGAATGCACGGAGTTTTGTTTACAATGCAAACACAAGCCTGTCAATGACCTTCAATCTTCGAAACAAAAATAAAAAGAAACATTTCGAAATTATTCGTTCTTATAGTTCATAACTTCAGAAGTCAATATCTCTTGAACGAAGCGTTTGCGAGCATACTTCCAGAGAAAAATCTTTTCTTGTTTTAAAGTCCTAAATTCATATTTCAAGTTTGGCCATTTAACCCGGGAATACCCTGTATATGGATATTTTTTTAAAATTAATTATATCTCTCTGTAATAAAGACTTTGATAGAAAGAGCGATATTGGGGAAAGTTTAGAAAATAAGCGATTCTTATAAGAATATTGCCCATTGCGTTGTTAGCGCAATACTTTGCGATGCGCGCAAATTCCAAAACTGCGAAAGTCTGATGAAATCGGATCGTAGATAAATACGCATCTATAATAGCAACCGAAACTTTTTTGTGCGTCCAGTTGCGGCGTGCGCAGAATTTAGGGTATTTTAGGACAAACCTTAGGCAACGTGCGGAGAGAAGTAACTATCTCGGATATAGAGCAAGGGAGGAAGAGAGAGAGAGAGAGAGAAAGAGAGACACAGAACCCGGGGTGAGAAGACACAGGGTTGCTAGGAGACACCCTCTTCCACGTGTTATATTGCATTACCCTATGCGACTTGTAGGGGGACACGTCGAACTGGTTGCACGAGCAGGAGATCGTCGCCGGTTGTCGTCTAGACGGAGGAAAATGACGCGGTGGTCGATGTACGCGTGTACAGAACGAGCTTCCTGACCTTTTCCACCTAGAAGATAAGCAGGACATGTACGAGTCGTCCGATGTCCACTCGTATGCGGGCGTCGTTAATCTTCGCTACCGGAAGACATTTCGTGACCTCTCTGAGAGAGACCTTGTGACGCATAGACCGCGACGCTAAGAAAAGGATCATCGTTTGTCTACCGGGTGTCTCGAAATCATTAGTCCGATTGCTCCATATGCTCTTTTAAACGTAAGATTCTTCGGGCAGTTCGGAGACAATCATTCTTCGCGAAAAACTTTGCGTTTTAACTAATCTTTGTAACTAAATACTTCATGTTTCTAAAAAATTCTCTGATAGTTGAATTCAATTGTGATTAATTAAAAAATATAATTTATTTCCAATCGTTAATTAATCGGTGAGTATATAAATACAATTACGCTAAGAATATACCTCTTTCTCTTGGAAAAGAGTTGATTCCAAATCGATTAAACAATCTATGTGAAAAAACATCTGATAATCTCGAAATATTTAGTATTTTCTTAGGTCTTTCTCAGCATCATCCAGTCTTAAGGATATTTATAGCATTGTTGCAGCGACACGTACGATCTGGAATATTTCTAACATAAGTTTCGTGTACATGCGTCTCCAAAGTTTATTTAAGCCTTCGGCTGAATGATTCTCGAAACGAGGATCGTCAAGACGGTAAAGAGCGCTCATTCTAACAGGTGGCCCATAAAATAACTGAACCATCGAATAAGATTCGAACGCGTGAACGAGACTGTGTATTCGTGGCGATAAGGAGGAAATTTTCGAGCTGCGTTAATTAATCGGCAAAATTCCTTTTTTCATTTATTTAACTCTCTCTCTCTCTCTCTCTCTCTCTCTCTCTGTTGAGATACTCTTCCTCTCATTAAACACCTCGTTCGACTATTCACCTTAGGCTCAAATATACTACTCATTAATTTTTTTCTAATAAAAGTTAATATTTATGTGTATAACTGGGATGTATGTAAAGTAATATAATTTAATAAATATATATACAAAATTATTATTATTAAAAAATCAATGTTTTTATTTTATAAGATGCATCATCTGCTTGTTGAGCGGATTAAAGCGTGTATATACAACGAGAGAATCATAAAATCCATCCGAAACTTAAAGCGGAAAAAAAATGTGTATATCGTTCATTCGTATTCGTCACATGTACATTTAGTATAGAAACTGGCCATTTCGACTTCGTGTTTGTGATTTAAATCGCTTTGTTTAGAACGGCGAACATTATAATTTAGTTGGACGCACACGAGCATGTAGGCACATTTTCAAATCTTATTCTATAAGGAATACCTTGACGGATGTTGGGAAGTCTGTTCATGAATTTACCATAAACTCATGTGCACTCAAGACAGATGTACATGCTTTATTTTACACAGACATAATAATCCATGTTTATATATCTCTCAAGACTGGATAGTCTGAGTTTTAAATAAAAGATAAGGCAATCTCGATCCGATGTTAGGTCATCAGTGGTAAATGTAATGATTATGTAGATTTTATTTATAATGATTTAATAGCTTTCGCGAAATTATAAGAATATCTTTATTAACGCAATCTTTGGTGCCAATAAAAGAGAACAGCGTTTTTTTCTGAGATTGAATATTAAATGGTCTTGACAAATATATTTTTAAAATATATTTTGTGTAATTATAAATAAATAAAGCAAAATAATTTTGGTTAATTCCATTTTATGTAAAAATCAGTATTAGATTAACCTGTTTAAACTAGAATAATATACGAGGGAGTTTGACAATCCAAAGAAGTTCCAATTTTATGAATGAGCTGAAAGTAATTTTTAATACAAGTGGAATCGCAGTTTGCATAATGATTTATATAAATTCATCCCTATTTTCGGCAGATACCATCGGAGGCAATTGATATCGAGTGAAAAATTTTCAACCCCATTTTCGTCGTGGACGACGACGAGCCCTATCGGAAATCCCACTTTACCGCCCTTAATTCCCTCACAACTGAACCTTATATCTCCTCACCTGCCGCATCGCATACGAATGCGTATCGTCGACGGGTTTCGGAGACCGATGGCGCTTAGGCGAAGAAGGGAAGCGGAAATAAAGAGAGAAACCGAGTCGGATTATGTCCTATCTATGTAAATTCGTGGTCACCTCGCAGTGGCGTGAAAAAATAAATACTTTTTATAAAAAATATTCAAACTCAAATGTGCAAAATTTTTAATATTGTACATCTCTTATATATTGTTGAAACATGATACTTTTTCAATTTATCAAAAATAAATTTCACAAAGAATAGTGGTAAACGAACAAAGTAGCGATTATCAAAAACTGTTTTTTGTAATGTTTTTCAAATGTTGCTGTAACATTCTCATGAAATATTACAATTCAATATTTCAATAATGTCTCAACAATATTATATTGCAACTTGCAAGATTGTAACATTGCTGCAATGTAATTGCAATGTTCTGTGCTGTGTGGGATGTGTCATATGTCAAAACATTGAATTAACTAATAATGTCAAAACATCGACAAAAGTATGAAAAATTCGCGTAGACTGTTTTACTATTTCTTCTGATTCTCTTAACGGTTTGGAAATTATTTAAGGTAAAAGTTTGCATATTGATTCTTATGGAAAAATCGCATACCTAACCTAACACTTATTGATAAATTTGACAACGAAAACACTACCAAGGAAATAAAAATTTTTATATATTCACAAAACTCTAATAAATATTTGTGCAAAACTTGATTTGGATCGACTTATTCGTTTAAAAATTATTTATAATAAATCGTAGCAAAATACTTATAGTAATCTTCCTATAAATCCGTTTTCTTTTTTGTTTTTCGCAATTAATTTCAAAGAGATATTCACGATTAAAAGTTTTTGTCATAAATTTAAAAAAATATTAATTATAACTATTGTCCTTTAGGAAGACTTTAAAAACTGTGATATTTATTTTATGATATATTTTGTGATATTTTAATTTTTTTTCCATTTTTTATTTATTTGATTTTCCAAATAGTATAAACGTAAGAAACATGTTTCTCTTTTTAAATTTTGACAGCTTTTTGTTACTATTGTACAGCCAAAACATCCTTAAGAGCGATTTTCATGCGGCGACAATGCGACGCGTTACGAGACGGACCAATACGTATATTGGCATTTCGTGCACGCATTCGGCTTCGTATGTCTCTCATTATCACAGATAAACAGTGCTCTTTTGGATAATTGATTGCATGCTGCTGTAACGAGATGGACTGCAATGCTGAATTATTTTGCAGCGGGCTAGCGGTTTCGGGAATATGATGCGACCAATGTTTGTACATTATTCATATATTGTGAGCGGGATTTTATCATCCTATCTCGTCGATTATTATTATTGTTCAGCATGATTACGCGTGAAATGAGATTTCGATCATCACGAGAGGAAATGGGGGTCGCTCGCGTGACCGACGCTAGGTGTGAAATGACACGTGTGGGATTTTACGTAGAATGATTTCCATATGCGTGTCTGCGCATTTATATCGCGAAAATAAAATCGAGTCAGAATTTTTTGTGATATAAAAGACCTAGCAGAATGAGGTTTGTGGTACGATGTATTTAATTAATCTCGCGATTAATTAAACAATCTAATGTTAATAATTATTTTATTCATAAATCTCGGTTAAACAAAGATGAGCACATTCTTTAAGATGATTTCATAAATTAATTTGATAAATAGTTGATGTAATTTGATAGCTAAATACAAATACATCACGCAAGATCTATCATTGTTCGAGAGAATATTTCATATAATTATCATAGAGTGGGATTTAATAAATAAATTAGAACTAATATATATAAATGAATAAATTCGCTTCTGATTGAAAATAGGAATTATTCACATTCGTAGCGGCTGCTATATGTATATTCCAAGTTACATTGTGCGGAGGCGATACAATTAGGGAGAGAATTAATCCAGCATCACCGTTCAGATGGCGGGAGCGACACCGACACAACTACGGTTGGCATGAACTTCGCGACCTTTCGAGACAATGGTCCAATCTCTAGGATCGCGATCCAGCATCTTCACCCACGCTAAAATAAAGGCTCTCTCTCTCTCTCTACTACTACTCTATGGCGTGGGCCGTGGCGAGTTTATAAAGAGAAAGGTACACAAAGTCCGTTGTTTATCATTCCGAGTTTAGATCGGCGCCTGTTCGACGTGGGTGCACTAGCCAAGGGACAACAACGTCCGGCACGTTTTCTAAACATAGGCGAAACACACGTGGCTGGCTCATGCGCACGCGAAACTTTGACAAACCGTACATCTCCGACGTGGATTTCAATATACATACATCCCTATTTCTTTGTCCTGTCGAATACAACAGTCCTGCTCGATACAATCCGCGATTATATCAATCAAAGTTTTACGATTCTGTGAGTTTACAAAACCTTCAAGATGCTTAAATAACAATAATAATGTTGATGAGAGACATTTGGGCATCTCATGAAAAGAGACTAATTAAATGTATTTCACAAAAATATCAATCAATAACCAAATAACTGTAATCGAACTATTTATTCATACAAAAATGCTTCTGCTAATTCATTCAAATCGAATATGTTAGAAATTGTCGATTGAAGCTGAAATTATGCAATTCTTTACTGTGATTTGTGAATTTAATTGATCGTTGACCACAATAGGTGGAAATGTCGGCGTTACTGCCTCTGTTTCTGTTACGTATTTCCGCGTTTCGTATGTTCAAACAATCGTGTGAACATGGTATCATGCCAGTTTAATGACAATTACCGGCAAAGGGTTGATCGTATAATCCAGAGGTCGTAACCATGTGGCTCAGTCAGTTCGTTTATTTAGATTTAGAGCACTGTCATATCGTATCAATAGTTTGCTAATTATAGAACACGAGTTGGCTCGCTTAATTTAGCGTTTAATTTACACAGATCATTCTAACAAAACCATGGATGGAAAATTTTGCAAATGCAATATATTTTATTTTTTACTTAGAAATCATTCGAAACGATTTCATTATATCCACGGACTTCTATATAATATATTAGACTGCTAACACGGCTATATTTTATATAAGAACATATGAAGCCAGGTTAGTCATTTACAATTGAGCAGAATATCGATAAGAATTCGATATTCGATCGATTCATATCATTTAAACGTCACTCATTAATTCAAACGTCATTTATTCATCTTTTAAACGTATAAGTTTAAAACATTTTAAAAAGTAAAAATAAACTAAAAATATCAAGTATATATATAGTACACAGAAGAATAAAATGCCAGTGACTTGTAGCATGCTTGGCTGTTCAAGTAGATATTTTTAAAAAGTATCACATTTTTTTCAGTAAATACATATAACCTGTTTCTCTTATTTTTTTTTAAACTAAATTATTCTTAATTATTAATTATTAATTAATTCTTAATTATTAATTAATTAAACTTAATTATTCTATGTAAATAAGTATTCGTATTTAATTAATAAATAATTGTTATAAAATATATACAGGGTGTCTTATTACCCGTACACCCCTTTTCTTTAAAAAACTAAACATTTTAAGAGAAACGTTTTCAACAAAAATTGTATAGTTTTGAGAGAAACATAAGATGGTGTCATTGGTTTGACCTTGGATAGCATCGTTAAGGTCAAGTCAAGGACACTTTTAATTTCTTAAATGGAACCCCCTATTTTTTATTGCATATTCTTATAGCTTATATCGAGAGCTTTTCAAAACACTCTAATAAAGTAATTTTTTATTAAGTACTTTTTGAGTTGTTTTATATTTTAATCTGACATATTTCGATATAAAAAATAAAATATCTCGTAAAATATTTAGTTTTCGATAATCTTACCGTAATACTTTTATGTACAGAATAATGAGACAAATCAATTAGTATAAAAAATAATTGTTTTTAAGAAAATTATGTACAATGTATTTTTTAAAACAATTATTTGTTTTTCTTGCACTAATTGATTTGTCTCATTATTCTGTAGAAAAAAGTATTACGGTAAGATTATCGAAAACTAAATATTTTACAAGATATTTAATTTTTTATATCAAAATATGTCAGATTAAAATACAAAATAACTCGAAAAATTACTTAATGAAAAAATACTTTATTATAGTGTTTTGGAAAGCTCTCGACATAAGCTACAAGAATATGTAATAAAAAATTGGGAGTTACATTTAAGAAATTAAAGGTGTCCTTGACTTGACCTTAACGATGCCATCCAAGGTCAAACCAATGACACCATCTTATGTTCCACTCAAAACTATACAATTTTGGTCGAAAACGTTTTTCTCTAAAATGCTTAGTTTTTGAAAGAAAAGGGGTGTACGGGTGGTCTAGGACACCCTGTATATATATACACATATATATTCTGCCCAATTGTAAATGGCTGCCCTGGCTTCACCTGTCACATCGTTGTTAGCAGTCTAGTATATTATATAAAAGTCTGTGATTATATCGAACATTGCGCGAATATCCTGAACACTGGATAATGCCCATTAAGACTGCACGATCTGCCAGGATCGTGATTTCTGGTCGAACGATTTCAGACAGATAAAGACAATGCGACATCGCAACTTTTCGTCGATCTTGCTCGGCCATAAAAAGATTCAGCGAGAACGTACCTTCGCAAGCATTGTGCAAAATGGTGCACGCAAACGCGGTTAAATCGCGTGTGAAATGATCCTGGAAACGGCTTCTGCTATCCAGAAGATCGTATCTATTCCGTTCGCGAGTCATAATACACATACGGAATTTGTCCGACAGAACTTATGGAACTTATAGTAGGCGGACATACGTCAGATAGCGTAATACGTTTTCTTTTTGTTGCCTCGCATCTCGATAATGATATACCAGATTTACCATAAATACGAACAATTTTCAGTGTCTCGACTTGTATCTCACTTTTTTTTTCTTTCAGTGATCGCGTTATTTCTTCTACAATTTTCCAATTTTAGAATCTTTTGCTAATTTAGTCTCAGATTATAAATAAAATATGTGTGTATGTGTTCGTAGAATATTATTACATATAATATAGCAGCAAATCATATAAATATTCAATATTTAATTTTTAATAATATTAATAATGTGTTAATATTAGGTTATAATTATTAATAAATTAATAAAAATACACGCATGGTAATATTAAATATTTTAACAATATTAAATGTGGCGGCCTACGGCAACCACAAAATTACGGCAGCGCGATATTCGCGAAATATTAGCGTTTCTCGCAAGCGCTCGCCCATCCGCGCGTAGTGCGGGAGACACCGCTAGTCGGCGCAAGACGCTCGGGCCAACTTGGAAGTGGAAAGCAGTCCGGCGCGCATATAGCGCGTCCGCGCGTAGTTACGGACGGCACCGCTAGGCGGCGCAGGGCGCTCGGGCCAACCTGCAAGAGGAAAGCCGCCCGGCCAGAATATAGGTCAGATCTCCTACGGTGAAAGCACGAAGAAAGTTCTTGGCGCCAGACGCCTAACTTTCAAGTGCAAGTCGCTGAAAACGGTTGGAAAAAGAGGAAGAAAGCGTTAGGCGCTAGCTCTCGACAATAAAGGAAGTTCTCGGCGCTAGACGCCAGACTTACGACACATCACCTCGTCTCGCAAACAGGACGGGGCATCCTCGATCCGACCATCAGAGGTCGAGATTATCTCGCGGCGCAAGACTCGCCCAGCGCCGCTACAGCTCACCTCGGCTAAGCGGAGGAAAGTCGGCGCAACCTGCGCACCATTGTTGAAACTACCAGAAGCTCAGTCGCTGCATCCTCTGGGCACTATTGACCTAACCCTCGGCGCCAGTCCGCCATACACCAGGGACGAACAACCGGCTCCAGGAGACCCGCTATAGCTGTCCAAGCAGATTCACACCTCCCGGGAAAAAAAGGACACTACGAAAGGAGAGCATTGCCACGCAGACGAGCCCACGAGAAGCCTACGGCGACGCAAACCAAGAAGCGGGGAGGAAGGGCACGTAAAGTGCTACTAAACAACAATAGTCAAACGTGCAATTGCAATTATAGAAAAGAGAATCGTTTAAGCAAATGTAAGACGGGAACGGAGAGAACAAAATAAATTATATTTATGATGATAAAAACATTCATCTCTCTACCTACAACCTTGGGATACGAACTGCGTAAAACAAACTAGCATAGAAACTACGCGTACCACACGCAGTGACCCATATTAAATATTGGCACGCGGAAAATGGAAGATGGGAAAATTATTAATCTTTAATGAAAGACAGATATATGGTACATATGTGCACATATACATACATAAATTGCCTCTTATATGGAAATAAGGTATCACGTTTAAAGAGAGTTTGCTATATTAGATTGTAAATTTTGAAATTCTCTCGCATTAGCTATTTTATCTATTGCATTTATAATAAGCGAAACGTTCGATACTGAAATTCAATCACTGAAATAATAATTATTTTCGTCGATAGAATGCTCACTAAATCTATTTCGAAAATGCAGCCTCGTGAAATATTTACATTAAAAAGCTTTCACTTTAAATCAAATCTATCCCGTCCGTGTTTTCTCTCTCTTCGATATTTAACTTGTCGCGAAAAGGAATTTTCTCCTGTCACGATTACTTCGGCGCTCTCAAAGTTTAATTAAAAGTTAATATCCTTGCCAACAAAACTAATTATTGTACTCAGATAAGACAAAGGTTAATTACATAAAGGTGTTCACACCGTCGGAAATGTAGCAGAAAGTAATACGCGCCAGTCGTTTTCTCTAATCAGATAATAATGTATTTTTATGAAAGAAAAGTATCAGAAAGGCAGCAACAAAACATAATGTAAAGAAACATATAATTGTGTTATACGTACATCAATTCCAAATATTTTACACGCTTCGCATAAAAAAAAATTTATGAGAATTATCTTTCATAAAATTAATTTTTTTTTTCAAAAAGAAAAATTTCGTTACCTTTTTCGGAGACATTGAAGTTTCATGTCGCCGGGCAATATTCTTCATATGCATCTGTTCGTTCCAAAACTTGCGATATATTAGATTGAACATATAAATCAGTGTCTTATTTCACGTAACACGCATGCGTCCACGCGCAAAGTTCGAGAACGAGTTTTAGCGAACCAATAAAATCGCTTGGGGTGTTAATATTTCATCCCCTATCTCGGAGTTGGCAACTCGAGCCTAGTGAATACATATATATACAAGTAGAAGAGCTCGTACTTATTTTATTCGATCATCCACAAATATGTACATAAGCGTAAATATATAGATACGAATTTCCGAAGGACATTTAGCGTCCCTCGTTCCCGCAGATAAGGGAAACGCGGCCATCGATATTAAGATCGCGTTTTTCACATTTCGCGCTATTTACCCTTATCGTTTCTGAAAAAGCATACGAGGGAGAGATAAATATGGAAATGTCAATTTTAAAGCGCCATTTAAAAAAATGGTTGTAAAGTCGAATTTTAAAAGGTCATTTTGAGAAATATTATTTTTAAAATGGCGTACACGTCTCACATGTATTCTGCCGCATTATAAATTTACAATTTTTCTATAACGGCACTTTCTCGCGAAATTTAGCTTATACCATTCAATGACCAGCCAGTTCTTCTTGTTCAAAAAATAAAACAAGAAATTCATAAAAATGGCATTATAATATTATAGAGAAATATTCGCGTCTGCTTTCAGCCATAGACTACTTCAAGATCCATTTTGTTCTCTTACGAAAAAAATATACGTACAATACAAATAGAATGAAAGAGAGAGAGAGTAAGAGAAATGCTTTCGATAGAAAATAAAAATACATTTCGTATAACAGGCGCAGAAATAGAACGATTATCTCGTTATTATCAACTGACGGTGTCAATCAAGCGAGACGAGACGTCGTTCAATATATTTTTCGATATATTTTCTCGTGTTATCAGCTCGGATACGATCATAAGTTCGCCGGATAAACATGAGGATGCACTTTATCATTTGGGATGCGCGCGGGTACATATCGAGAGACACGTCGAGATCATTGGTACGGGAAATGCTGCGACGACGCGATGATCAATCGATTAAGTGGAACGGGAATAAACTGCGGAAGTGCGACGTGCGCATGCGCGTGCACGCGACGAGATTAGATTCGTTCGAATTAAAGTTTGTACAGACGTTTCCGTTTGAAGTCCGAGGTCATTAATCAAACGATAACTCGTAACGGACCTTTGGTCTTCTTCGGAGAAATAACACCGGATATTTAATAAAAATGGCGGTCGGGATCATTTGCCATATTGTCGATAATCGCGGATCGCCGATAATTAAAGGCAAACAGTTATCGAGCCATAATAAATAAAACTGCTATGTAATTGTAGAGGAGATCGTCAATGGGAGCCGCGTGCACTCGCATCTACGGGTGTACTTTAACGTTAACATAATTGATTTTTGTAATTGATGCGGGTAGCTGATCTCCTCATATGCGAATAGTTTTGATTGAAAAAAATTGCAGAAAAATATAATTAACGCGTTATTTACGGTAAAACATTATATACAGGGTATCCTAAACCACCCGTACACCCCTTTTCTTTCAAAAACTAAGCATTTTAGAGAAAAACGTTTTGAACAAAAATTGTATGGTTTTGAGGGAAACATAAGATGGTGTCATTGGTTTGACCTTGGATGGCATCGTTAAGGTCAAGTTAAGGACACCTTTAATTTCTTAAATGGAACCCCCTATTTTTCATTACATATTCTTGTAGCTTATCTCGAGAGCTTTCCAAAACACTATAATAAAGTATTTTTTTATAAAGTACTTTTTCGAGTTATTTTATATTTTAATCTGACATATTTTGATATAAAAAATAAAATATTGCGTAAAATATTCAGTTTTCGATAATCTTACCGTAATACTTTTATGTACACAATAATGAGACAAATCAATTAATGCCAAAAAAACAAATAATTATTTTAAAAAATACATTGTAAATAATTTTCTTAAAAACAATTATTTTTTTATACTAATAGAGAAAGATCTCGAATTTACTCCAAGTTTTTTATACTTTGCTAACCTGAATTAACAAGTCATATGGAATTTTTGTAATGTTTAACGCGAAACTTGATACAATTATGCGGTCGAGAAGATGGCGAAATTGATGTTGACAGAAACGTTTACGCGAACGTCAGATGGTATCGCATGCACATTTCGCGAACTCGCTGAATAAGAAATCCCGAGTGTACTCGACGCGAATGACAGAATGCGACTTGATTGCTCAACGACTCGTATTATGCAAATGATGCGTCACTCGATCGTGTGTTAATTGGCCAAATACAGTTCCAGCTGTTTCCGCAAATGCGGCTTTGCTTCGTCATATGTTTTTGTTCCTCGAATGTGAACGTTATCGTGGAAAAAAAATCCGTTTATAAGAACCATATATTTTCCAAGTTTCTCTGCTGTAAATGTGTTACATATCTTACACTATAGCTTTGTTCTTCGAGAAAAAAGGTTTCTTTCAGAATATTTAATATTAAGAGAAAAATTCTTACATGTTGATCGTAATGCCTTGCCTTTCTCTTTTCATCCAGTTGAAGCATTATTTATTTAACGTATAGCTAAATTTTCGATGTTCTTAGGCTGTCGCGGAGTAGAACTTACCAGTGATGCTAAACTCACAGTGATGCTAAATCTCGGAAAGCTGACCAAAACCTCGGAAAAGTAAAAGTTTGAAATTTTTATTGGTGCAGAAGGTGGGGTAGAGGGATAATTGGTGCATCCAATTGCAAAGGGTGAAAGGCTTACTTCCTAGGCGTCTGTGTGTTCAATTCGAAAGTAGCCTTCGTCCAGAATGCGCGCTTCGCGCAATAAAGCAAAGAAAATTACGATTCGTTATAGATTGAATAATTGAGAAGTAAAGTTTTCGATTTCAATGTCATGGAAATAACTCGAGCAGGTATGTAGAAGATGTTTTTACACTGATACAAACTAAATTTAAATTTTATCTTATTGAAATAAGGCATGATTCCGATGCCCTTACAAAAACGATATAATTTTAGAAACTACTATTTTCAACTAGAAAAGTAATATATACCACGATTCCTGCAAAGATCTAAGTTTAGGGCATTAGTTTACTCTATTACCTTACAAAATTCGCACAAGAATTAGCTGCTGATGCCTATCATGCTGTAGTGATTTTTGTTTCGCATTCGTGTGTTGCTCGGCTATCCGGTCGAGGATATTATGATGAGTAACTATCGGCAGCTAATTTTTGTGAATTTCGTAAGAAGACGATATTGAAATAAGAACGGATTATGAATACCGATCTATGAATTTTTGAACGCATATATTTTCTTAATCTAACCTAATCTTAATTTAACTTTCAATCTGACGTGAAATCACAGCAGTAAAAGTGAAGGAAATGTATTCATAGATATATAAAATGATAATTAACAATACTTGTTGTTTTCATCAACTCAATATCGAAAGCATGAAAAAAAAACAGGCGCGCTTCTTAAAAATTTAGTTTATATTAAATATTCTAAGTTTTTATATGCAAATCAATTTTTTAAAATTTTGTATGTTTTTATTGCAGAATGGTGATGAACAATTACGATATACTCGAAAGGAAGTTTTTATAATCATCAAAGAGAATTTGAAAAATGGATTTACTACTATATTAGAATATCTGTAAGGAAAAATTTCCGAAAAGAGTGGACGTTCGGTACATATACGTGAAGATCTTTTCAAAGTTGTTTCACAAAATGAAAACTATGTGGTAAAAGATCAATAGCACAGAGAAGATATTTTTCCAAAAATACGAGGAATGGCTTAACACGCTCCTATTTTTTCCAGTATTTGCTACTTCTCAGAAGGCACCGTCCAATAAAGGCGGTGCCCTTCCATTTTGTGTCTTGCAATAAAAGGTCAAAACAAAGGGAGACCAACGAAGTTTGTGCAATGTTTCATACGAGCATATGCTACTCAAATGAACTTACGCTCTGCAGAACAATTAGACGCTTCGAAAGTTGTGAAGGAAGCAACATTGACGAGCTTCTCGATACCAAAAAGCTTTTTAATCAACAACGGAAAATACTTTATCTGAAGTCGCTGCACTTTCCGTTTTGATGGAATATAAATGATCAAAAAGTCAATACCAAGGACTGAGATCAGTGAGCACGAAACATCACTGTAAACGATGTCCTCCCTACAAAAAAAGTGACACAAGCAAAAAATCGTTGTTATCGACCTCGTACAGCTGTTAGTATCGCAGAGAGTAATGCAAAAGTCCATTTATAGGCTTTATTAAATCATAAAGTTGAACGTATTTTATTCCTCCAAGATGACGTGATTCGAAGCTTGGTTAAGAAAAATATTAGTAATATGGACTTTATTTGCAAGTAGGGTTGCGATGGAAACTCTGGACAAAATGAATATAAGCAGACGTATATTGATGACAGCAAATCAGATCAAATTTGTTCTTTACTTCAGCCATTACAATTCATGTCTGTCGATCAGGAATCAAAGGCATAAATCGTGGTTTGGAAGAATCCTAGGCCTTCGTCTCTTTGATTCTGTAGACCGCTAAGAATACAGTTTCTACACGAAGAAACAGAGTCGGCAACGAAGTACAACACATTGAAGAACAAATCACATCATTTGTTTCTTTCGAAACTGTAATAGATGGGAAATAGAAAATTTCTATTGTGTACAATATGGCAATGATCGATGGTAAAGTGTGCAACGCAGTGACATCTACGAAATCTGCGCAACAATCTTGTTATTTGTGTGGAACTACAAGCAAAGATTTTAATAAAATCGATGCTATTCTACAGAAGGAAATCGATGAAATCAATATGAAGCTTGGATTGTCGACATTAAACACGTGGATACGTTTCTTTGAATGCTGTTTGCATTTGTTCTACAAACACGGCATTAAAAAATGACAAACGCGTAGTGCGGAAGAGAAACAGATGATAGAAAACCACAAGAGGATCATTCAAGAGATTCCGTTCAAAACTGGGGCTAACCGGGGCATCGATCGTCCAAAGTCAGGATACGGAAATACCAATAATAGAAATACAGCTCGGCGTTATTTCGAAAATTCGGCTGTATTTGCTTCAATAACAGGATTTAAATGAATGTTTAATCAAACACTTTCATGTAATTCTGCAGGTTATTTCGAGTGGCCATGGAATAAATTGTAATAAGTTTCAAGAATATGCAATGGAAACTGCAAGAAAATTTGTCGAACTATATTCGTCATATTATATGTCTACTTCGGTGCACAAGTTATTAATTCACGGTCCACAAATAATAGCTCACGTATTGTTACCAATTATTCGAAAATCCTCGAAACAAAAACATCAAACAATATCGTGAAGACTTCTCGCGAAAGCCAAAACAATGAAAAATCTTTTCAATCGGCTAATGGTAACTTTTGACTCGTATATTTCCAGTATTAGAAAACTACCACAGAAAAAACTAAAGAGTTTATCCCAGGAAGCTGTAAAGTTATTATTCTTTCCTACAGTGATTGTTGCAACCGGAATGGAACTTGGCCTAATGATTGATACCGATTCGAAAGTTGATTCTGATTTTGACGTGGCTTCCGACTCTGACATTGATTCCGATTAATTACCCTTAGTAATGATTTTGTCATAAATAAATTTTATTCTTTAACATATTAATTTGGACTAATTGTTTGTAATATTTGTAATATTTTGTAATATTAGGTGTACAACTTTGCTTCCGCCGTTTTCCTATAGATGGCTTTAGCGGTAAGTAGTGGTCGAAATAAATAGATCATAGACGTCATGCAATAAACTTGGGCATCTGTCAACATAACCCTATAGAAACATTAGTCGATTTGTGTCTGCATCATAAAGTTATTCTCGATTGAAAATGTCAGTTTACAAGCCAAATTCTCGTCATTTGCGGGAGGTTTTAATTTTCTGCTTCAATATGAAGAAATCTGTGGCTGAGGCTCATCGAATGCTCTCAAATACTTATGGTGAAGCCGCTATTAGTGAAAGAACGTGTCGTGAGTGGTTTCAACGCTTGAAGAACGGTGATTTTCACGTCGAAGACCGGCATAGCGGTGGAAGAGAGAAGGTTTTCGAAGATGCAGAATTGGAGGCATTACTTAATAAAGACTCGAGTCAAAGTCAAAAAGAATTGGCACGATCATTGGGAGTGACTCAACAAGCAATTTGAAAACGCCTAACCAGTTTTTTACAATAAAGCCTCGAATTTCGGGAAAAAAACGGCGGAAGGAAAGTTGTACACCTAATATTTTGTGATATTAATTTGGACTAATTGTTTGTAATATTTGAAAATGATTTTATTATATTAAACCAAATGTCTTCTTTCACTTATTTGGATTAATTTTTTATAGTAATTAAAAATTTTTCTTATAATAAACGAAATCTCTTTATCAGAGTATTGTTTATTGTATAATCAGTGACTTAAAAAACCCCCGTATACCAATTTTTATAAAAACATAACATATTTTTCACAAATGCGTCCATACAATTTGATCTACTATTTTGTTGGTAACAATTTTAATTTCGAATTCGCAATCACCTACCTTGAAAATCCCCATATACTAATTTTCATCAAAGTCTGATAACTCTTTCACATATGTGGCCGCCATATTGGATCTGCCATTTTGTTTATAATAATTTTGATTTTAGATTTGTGATCAGCGACTTTGAAAACCCTTATATACCAATTTTTGCTCGAATCTAATTGTAAGTTCATTTGAGGTTTTTGCCAGCTTTTCGGGATTTGACCCAACTATACGACTGGACAAGATGAAGCCGCATTTTCTATCAAAGAATCCACTTGCGTCCACTGTATGCGATGATGGCCTTTATTTTCTTAGTCCATAAATCCGTCGAGCCATTGAAGTAAAAATGCATGTACGTACAGATATATACGGAGGAATGAATTCGGATGTCTCGGCTACGATAAATTGAAATAGACCGAGCGCTTTAAGCGTAAGGATGATACTTTGCATTATTAATATTAGCGGCCAAAAATATAGCCTGAGAATAACCCACGGATAGTTTTATGGCGATATTATCGTCCGCTTTTGAAATATAAACTCCACAATCTCGACGGGGAAATTCACGAGGATCAAAGCATAGATTTTTTTTCTTTCTTTCTTGAAGATTTTGCAATAAACGTCGATGATGAGACAGATTGTATATGGTATATAGGTGGAATAAAAGTGGAAAAATTATCAAATGTTGACGTACATGAATTTACCTCAATTGAAATTCCTTAGTTAAACTCGAAAGCGAAATGATAATGCCGTTCTTATCTATGATGTTCATTTCTCATAAAAAGAAAGAAACTTTGACGTAAAGATACAAAAAAGTGATACTGCATCTCGTTTCTCTCAAAAGAGAGAGATATGATAAAAGAGACGGAATTGCTGGAAAGTTGGACAAACTCTCGCTGGGGAGCAAATGTTTGAGTTCGCGTTCGATCGAGGGAGGATGGTACGTATTTCACTCTCTCATTCTCCGATGATTCAGTCAAGCGACTCGAGATAAATACAGTTATATTCGGACAAAGAAGGGGCTGGGAGAGTCACTTTCGCCTCGTCGTCGTGCGGGTAACCAGAGTTCAATTCCCGGGGGCGATGGTCTCTCGTATCGCTTCAATGTCTTTCTCTACTCTTTTCTCCTTTCTTTCTTTCTTGCACTAACTCCGTGCGAATCTTGTATTTGCGGTATTTTCAAGGATGTCGCAAGAAAGCAGAGAAAGAGACGGGAAAACGCTTTCGCTACAAAGATTCTCGAACGACGGATAAAATCGTCGGAGGAAGTTTTGTGTTAATACTGTAGAGCGATACCTTCGGTTCCGAGCGACAAATATTTGTCTTATCTCAAGTTTCCAACTTCTGTTGTTATAAGAAAGTGAAATGAATGAATGAAAACGATAATGATCTATTGTAAACGAATGTCTCATGAATAATTTCATTATGCATCGTCAATAGTTTGAATATATTATTAGTTTGAGTATAATATATGCAAGGATAACATATAATATACAAATGTTTATAGATACATACATATATATTCAAAATATATAGGGTGCATCATTAGAAATTGCTTTCTAAGATATCTTCATAAATATTGATTTTAGACAAAAGTTATTTTAAAAGGGCATTTTGATTGTCCTAGTTTTTTTTTGCAGGCGTCAAAATGTTTTGAAGGTCATTTTAAGTTTCTCAAATAGAAAGCTCTATTTTATATCAGATATAATTGTAGAGGATAAAAAGACAAATCAAATGACCTATGACTCCCGTGGTGTAACCTTGACATGACCTTGAAAAAAATTGAGATGACCTTCAAAACATTGTGACGCCTGCGCCTAAAAAAAAATTAAAACGACCAAAAAAACTTCAGCCCTTTCAAAATAATTTAACTTTTGTCCGAAATCTTTTTGTCTAAAATCAACATTTATAAAGATATCTTAGAAGACAATTTCTAATGACTCATCTTATATATATATATATATATACAGGGTTGGGAAAGTTACTTTATAAAAGTAACTCGTTACCGTTACCGTTATTTTTTCTAAAAAGTAACTCGTTACCGTTACTCGTTACCAATTTTAAAAAGTAACTCGTTACCGTTACAGTTACTAAAAAGTAACGAATCGTTACAATTTCCGTTACTTTTTTACAATACAAACTAATAAATTATTTTGCATAAGAAAAACTTTTAAAAAATTGTAAGCAAGATTTCATTCAAGGTTTATTACAAAATAAATGATTAAATTTTATCGAAATTCTTTATTAATTTTTAATAAAATTTGTTGCTCCATAGTATCATCATTTAAATGCCCTCTTTGTGGTGTTAATACAGAGCCACCGATGCTAAACATTCTTTCTACAGATGCACTGCTTGGTAGAGCTGTATTATATTTAATAAAAAGTTTTTTAAGTTTTGGATAGTCGTTTAACATTTCTATATTACAATTATTTGATTTTAAAAACCGTTGCAATTCTTCTTGTTCAGATTCATTTTGCACCGTTTTTTGCTCAAAAATGAAAAAATCATCGTGATCGTCAGATTTTCCAGCTTTTGAAGAATTTTCAGTTGATCGGATTCCCAATAAATCCTCCAAGTAATTTTCAGCACGTTTTCTTTTTTCTCCGGTTAACCAGTTTAACTTAAATTTTGGATGTAAACATGCCGCTATTATTAATTCTTTTGTTTCAAATATTGTAAGAAATCTAAAATCAAATATAGTAAATTAAGCGACATTGTTTGTTTTATTGAAATTAATACTTTTGAATCAATAGTTTAAAATAAAATAATATTTTTCAATTAAATCCTTATTTAAAATTAAATAACATATGTATTAATCAAATTAATAAGTTATCTTTTATTTAAACCTTGCTGAATAGCTTCAACTAATGAATGGCAATCTATAAGGTCAGATTTATTGAGATTTTCTAATTTTCGTTGCAAGGTACTTAGAACTGGTAGTAAATGAGAGCTCTGCTTTTCCGAAAAGATAAAGGTCTCATTGGATATCGCGCGTCGCGTCATCGCACTGGTCTGCAAGAGCCATAAGTTGATCAATCACATTCAAGCATTTTTACAACATAATAAGAATGCTAATTGGTCGATTTGCTTACGGCTTTACGGTTAAGATAAAAATTTTATCATGCACAATAGCAAGAATAATATCTTAAATAAATCAAAAAATTTGAAAAAAGTAACGATAAAAGTAACTGTTAAATTCGTTACTCGTTACCGAAAAATGTAACAAAGTTACTTTTTCCGTTACAAATAAAATTTGTAACGCCATTACCGTTACAGTTACCGAAAAAAAGTAACTGTAATGGTAACGGCGTTACAAGTAACGCGTTACTTCCCAACCCTGTATATATATATATATATATATATATATATATATATATATATATATACATACCTTTTTTTATATATTAGTTATAGACCCCAACAGGATAGTAACAAATTCAATTAAGTATTAATTGACTGATATGCAATAATTTATTAATTATATCTGTCTATACGCGCGGTAAATATCCTCGCACACCACGTGCACGGAAAAGCCACGTTTCCGTTCATGGTACCGCATCCGCGGGATTCCGATTATTCACAGGACAAAACCTGCGGTTTTCCAGTGAGTTTGGGCGGTCCCATGTGACCGCTCGTCGCGTTTGTTCAATCTCAAATTAAACTACCACCGTTGATGTTTACATCACTGCGTATAAATCCGAATATAACACTTACAATTAGTGGAACATGCGCGATGATGTACTGCGTGTGCAATGTTTTTCGTCCCGATTACGCGTGCGCGCGCGAAGAGACTAGAGCAATGTGACACACGATGATTTACAACTTTGCGGTCAAAGTTTTAAGCGAGCAATTCATGAAATTATATCGAATGGAAAATATACAATATATGGATAGTTATATGAATATATGGATATACAATATATGGATATACAATATACGGATAGTTATATGAATTATATAAAAGTTGTCATTAGAGAGAAAAACTGCCTTCGAAGATATCTTCATAAATATTGATTTTACATAAAAACGTTTAAGACAAATAAATTTAAGTTAAATAATACCCGTTTAAACTTTTAAAAAACAAATAGTACATTTCCTAGATTTTTTTGCAGCGCAACGACTTGATAAAAATTTTTTATTTGTTTACAATATTAATACAATATTATTAAGTACTTAAATAAAAATTTTCAGATTAAACAAATTTTTTTTCGAATATTTATTAAATATTTGCAGATTTATATTTGGTAAAAGTGCATAATATATATATATATATATATATATATATATATATATATATATATATATATATAACATCCTCCAAAATGTTTTAAGCGTCGCTCGTTGTTTATTAAAAAGTTATTAACAAAAAAAGTTTACTAAATGAAACGTAAATGGTAAAATGTTTATCTTTACACATCCTATCCCAAATAATTTCCGGTTCACCTTGACGTTGACTTTGATCTTTAAGAAGGTCAAAGTCATTAACCTTTCCCGTCACTAGGTTAGTAAAAAGTTCTGATTAGTTAAACAAGGTTTATAATTATATGATTTCACATGAATTTGCAACTTTCTGCGCGAAGCAAGGTGTAATTTTAAATCAAAATTAGGTTTGGGTTAGGTTATATTTTCCGGAAGTGGAGCTCCCCCGTAAGAAAGGCGGAACTCCTTGTGTCCACGCATATACTTTACAACAAAGCGAGGTCTATCCTACAATTGTTGTGTGGATGGAAAAGTATATGCGCAGACGTAGTGGGTTCCGCCCCCCCCCTCCCCTCCACGGGAGGACTCCACTTCCGGAAGATATAACCTAACCTAAACCTATTTCTGATTTAAAACTAGACCTTGCATCGCGCAGAAAGTTGCAAATTCATGTAAAATCGTATAATTATAAATCTTGTTGCATATAATTCGTAGAAATTCTTGTGTTAATAACTTTTTAATAAACAACGAGCGACGGCTAAAACATTTTGGAGGTTACTCAGATTCATGACCTTGACAATATAGATCAAGGTCGAGGTCATTGGAGCTGGGTCCGTTATTATGCGCTTTTATCTTATATTTTCATGCACGATGTGCAGAAAACGTCTGAGTTTTTTTTTGTGGAAGCGCCAAAATGTTTTGAAGATTATTTTAAAATTTTTTAATGGTAAGGTCTATTTTTAGTCAGCTATAATTGTAAAGGATAAAAAGACGAATTCAACGATCTATAACACCTTGACCGTGGGGTGATCTTGAAATGAAAAGATGTGTTGCCCATTCATTTCATGACACTTTTAAATATGCTCTTTAAAAAATGCGCGAACCATAAAATTAATATTTATGAAGATATCTCAGAAGGCAGTTTCTAGTGACTCACCCTGTATAATAATATAGATTCTATACAATTGTTTGCAACTCTGTAACACAAGTTTAAAGAATAAGTTTCTATTAAATTAAGAATCTTTTTCTATGCCACTTTGCTCGATACTATTCATTGACACCTTATAAAAATGCAAGGATTTCTACAAACGATTGTACACGTAAAGTTTTCAATGTCCAAAATATGAATTTTTCATTGCGATAATATTTTCTTTTCTTTAGGTTAACAATAACTTTTTTGAAAACAATTATATCAAATCTTATATAAAAAATAAAATTCGTGTATATAAATATATACGTAATAAAATTCGATATTAAAAATATAACTCGCGCGGTTAATATTTTGAAGCTTGTATTTAAAAAAATTTTGTTTCTCTCATTTCCAAAAGAGTTAAATTTCACGGCTCCATCTAAATTTGCAATTCCGTCTATCGCGCAGAATGCTGTCTCTTTTATTTTTCTCACAGGAAATTATCATTCATCGGAGACTGGTCGACAAACAAAGCGCGGGAGGTCTCTTAAATAAGGTGGGGAAAAACGCCAACGAAGCGAGCGATTATCGCGGCTCGACGAACGCGCTGATAGCTCTGTCGATTCGTGAAATCGTGTCCGGTGCATCCGATGCACTCGCAGATAGGGTGAGTAGTTTGCGGAGGGATTGGGACAGACGGATGGGAAAGCCTTCTATGTCCGAGCTGATAGGTTGGCTGGCACGACTACTCGATTGGAAATCGCGGCTCGATCACGAAGGTTTGTTTTACGTCATCACGTCGTGTCGTTGACGCTCTTCGAGGCGTACAAGGATGTTTTATTAAAGCAACGTGATTCATGGCGTAGATTATGATGGATGGTCCGCGCGAGATGAATGTAAAAAAAGTCGTTTTGTGTATGCGTTGACGAAAATTACCATTTTGTCAGTTAGAATTACACAAAATAATCTGACGATAATCCCATTGAATAGTGATTTTATTATACACTGGTCACAATAAATAGAGTTAATGGAAAATGAAAACGAGGATACACACTTTAAAATATATATATATTTTTTTTAAATAAAATAAAGACCTGTAATATCTTTTTTAGTTACAAAAGTAATCATGTCGAAATGAGAAAATATGAACATGGGTCAATTTTCCAAAGAGTATCTTAAATCCTTTACAAATCGTTCGAATAAATTCTACATACGAGGGGCTCGGAAATTTCAGCAACGCCAATGGACGTTGCGGTACTTTAAAGCACACTAATTTTCTTAATGCATCATCAGACATTCAAACAAACGCATCCTCCCGGAGACAAAGTATCAACTCGGTTTCACCGCGACTCGTTGAATTCATTAATCGGAGGCGACACAAGCCCTTTGTCCATCGTAACGCGCGCATACAGAGAGCGGGAAATCAGGAAGTCTTTTGTTCTCTTCCCGCGTGCTCTAAAGAAGATAAGATCGTGACCGACCCTCCGATCCGTATACATATACATACGAAGGTGAGAAAGTGAAGTGAGTGCGCGTGCGATTAGCATAATACGTCAGATACGTAGTTGACCCAGCCGAGGCTGGGTCTTGAGAGCGTTTACAAATGTCCCTCCGCAAACGTCACATAGAAACGCACCGTGCATCACGCGTGATGCATGGACACCGTTGGACACGCGACGATAACATAAATATGGAAAAAATTTGTGAATATTTTATGATTAATGACACACAGCTAATATATATTTTTACTCATGTACACTTCAGGAAAGGCGAACTCTTCTGCTTTCAGACGGAATTTATATCATGCGATTGAGAATTGATCAGCGTAGACCTTATACGTTACAGACGCGTGCGAATCGCGAAACTTTGCGCGACCCTCTTCTCGAATTCAAGATACGCGCGAATTATGCCGGCTGCTCTTTTATCGGCGAGTCGCAGCGAAGATTCCCGAACGCAACAGAGCCAAGGGTGGCTGACCCTCTTCGCGAATCAGCTGTTCGAGCCGTCGTTATATCGGAGCCGGCGAGAAGGGACAGGAAGATGGAGAAGAACGGAAAGGGGAAGGAAAAGGTGCACCACCTCGGGCGGCGAATCTCAAAGCATACCATAGAGAGCGACAGAGAGAACGAGCGAGAACAGGGCAGAAGAGAGAAGGAACGGATCCGAGAGAGAAAGGATAAAGATGCAGTCAGATGAATCGAGAAAGAGAGAGAGAGAGAGAGAGAGAGAGAAAAGGTCACAAAAGGAGAGAACAGACGCGTGGGAGAGTTTGGTTCTGTTAGGATGGTGCTCAACCTGGCACAGGTGAACGGAAGTCGAGAGCCAGAACTATCTTCGAGTTCTTTCCAAGAGCTCCATTAGCTCGTGAGAAATTCGATCTCTTCGCAATGGCCGATGTTGATTCTGGAACGCACCGCCGCTTCTCTCGATAGAGGTTTCTTTGAGTTTTTTTTAATAATATAGTACGCGCGTTCTTCTTGTCGCCGTTAATCAAGAACAGAACGATTTCAAGTGGCTCGTGTTGATGACAAAGTGTAAGGATTGTTGAGTTGATCGATGTGTAGGATAAAATTCGTCCGGTGAATTATGACAATCGTGACTCAGTGGATCGTACGCTCGAATTATATGCGGTACGACAATAATATGATAATTAATGTATAACATATCTATTCCCTGGAAAAACCTAGAAAATCTGGAATTCTCAGGGATTTCGTTTTTACCTTGAAAAATCAGAGAATTCTTAAGGAATTTTATTCAAACTCAGGGAATTTCTTCAAAAATTCTCGTTGATTTTCTTCTTATATTGCAAGCTTTAGCAATCTGATCGGCCAATAATTGTAAATTTGAAAATAAAATATTTTGTAAAATATTCTGTTTTCGATAATCTTACCGTAATACTTTTATGTACAGAATAATGAGACAAATCAATTAGTGCCAAAAAAAAAACAAATAATTGTTTAAAAAAATACATTGTAAATAATTTTCTTAAAAACAATTATTTTTTATGCTAATTGATTTGTCTCATTATTCTGTACATAGAAGTATTACGGTAAGATTATCGAAAACTAAATATTTTACGAGATATTTAATTTTTTATGTCAAAATATGTCAGATTAAAATATAAAATAACTCAAAAAGTACTTAATGAAAAAATACTTTATTATAGTGTTTTGGAAAGCTCTCGAGATAAGCTACAAGAATATGTAATGAAAAATTGGAGGTTCCATATAAAAAACGGAAGTTGACCTTCAAATGACTTTGAAAATGACCTGTCAAATCCAAGGTCACTATTAGATAGCCCCCTTTGTTCCCTACAACTTTTATCCGAGTCGTTTTCCTTCAAACGTTGATCCTGAAAAGTTATGAGGGTGGAATATTTAAAATGGGACACCCTGTATATATATATCTTTTTCTTTTTGATTATATTTTCATTGTCACAGCAAAAAATACTGAATACACAATATTGAGTACACATTTTTTATTATAATTCTTACAATTAATAATAAAAAATGAAAATATTATGCAAATGAAAAATGCTTATCTTACAAAAGTCATTCAGTTCTTCTCAGTGTATTTTTAAGTTTAACATTTAAAATTTAAGTGGTTCATTTTTCCTTTGTATGAATCAAAAGCATTAGAAAATGCATATAAAAAAAAACTTATTTTAAAAAATTCCATATTTAAAAAATTTTCTAGTTTTACTTGGAATTTTGAACAAATTATCTAAGAAATCAAGAAACTCTCAAGGAATTTTTTACAAGCTTTGGATACAACCTAACACCCTATATAATGTAACAAAACGGCATAGTTTGACGACTTCATAGACAAAATATTCGACCCGTAGAATATAAATGGGCACATAATAAATTGACTGAATAGTTTAATAAAATTTTTAAATAACATGTCGCGCATTCTACCCCAAATATTTCATTTTTAAATCATAAATTAAATTCTATCTTTTGCAGTAAACATCAGGAACGTATTCTTTGAAATATTTAAAGTCAATTTTTATAAAGATCTAGATTGTGAGATACAGAGAGTTACAGAGAGTTTTATTTTTAAAATGAAATATTACGGTAAAACTTATAAAGAATTAGCATTCAAAATGAAAATTGCAAAAGTTTATCTAAAAGAAAAAATTATTTTACTAAAAAAAATTTCACGCTCGTATCTTTGGAGCAAAGTTTTGAGATTCTGAGGATTTTATTATTTCAAAAGTACTTTTTTCGCGCCAAAACTTTTTCTTTCTCTTCCTCTAATTTCCGCCGAAATTTCATAACGATGTTTTTTGGACGAAACACGCGGCGGAAACCTAACCTAACCCCGGCAAAATTACCGCGCGAGAGCTCGTTTCGCCAGTAAAGGATGCCGCGAGTCTCAAGATCGTCCGTCGCCGAAATTGAATCAATTAGGAGACAGCGTTCTTTTTTATCGTGTAATTTACGACGTCACGCCGACACCCCGAAGGTTATCACGAATTATTGCGCGCTACTAACGGATTGCACGTAGTGCGCACGCTATTATCTGTGATTACACCAGACCTCGATGCTCTGGCGTGAACCGTTCAATTAGAAAACATTCCGCTGTATCGATAGAATAATTACATATCTGCTACAAAGTACAGGTCAAACTGTAGAATAAAAAAAAAACTATTTGAAACTATTTGAAATATAAATGGTCATTACATGAGCATCCGGAAGAGTGTTAAATTTTCCGTAAGGATGTCAATTATCGCTGATAAGAAGAAATCTCTCTCTCCGTTGAATTTCTCGCTAAAGATTTGTGTGTGTTTGGAAAATCATCTTCTTCAAAAACAATCGAGCTGTCTTTTGACTTTTTTAGTCAAATCGATATCAAGTCGATAAGTATGCGCGCTCTCATGATAAATTTAGGTTTTTCAATGATCGATCAAACTATCAATCGACAAAAAGTCGATAGTATGCATCCAGCCTAATACATTATAACGAAAAAAATTTTGGAACTATATAAGTACGGATACAAAACATTGACATTAAGAGATAAATTTACGCAAAGAATTGTATTTAGTTAAGTATTTTTCTATATTTATAAAGGGTGTTTCAGAATTATAGCGACAAACTTTATATAGTTATAAAGGACATCAAAGCAAGCCAATTTTGCCAATAAACGTGTAAATGAGCATGTTTTGGCACTAGAGAATCAAAGACTAACAAGGGAATCTCGCAAACCCGAAAATTCTGATTTTGATGAAACTTTACACATGTGTAGAGAGAGGGGAGAAAGAGGTAAATAGATGAATTTAGAAATGCAATTACGGCCCAAAAACGATTTTAAGTGATGAAAATCACCTCTCGTATGTAAAGTGGTCTTTTGCTTTTTTTTCTCGAAAATTATTCGAGATATCAAAAAATATTTTATACAGAAGTTTCATGGTAAAAACATCTTTATTTAACTACATTAATAAAATTCTGAAAAATAATTTTTTTCAAAGAATTTTGCCCTGTTAATCTTTGATTCTCTAGTGTCAAAACGGCTTGTTTGCGGACACGTTTATTGGCAAAATTGGCTTGTTTTGGTATCCTTTATAACCATGTGAAGTTTGTCGGTCTAATTTTGGGACACCCTGTATATCAGCGACATGACTAAAATCATATATTTTCAGAGATACGAGATGGACAACATAGGTCAAGGTTAATATAATCACATGCGAGATGAGTTTGTTTTCATATCTATATATATAATATTTATCTTTTATAATGTTTAAATATTATATGACAAATGGATCGCTTCGTAACTAGCTATTTTCGTAATTGACGCGTGTAAATAAATTATGATTTTATCTTCATTTTCAAATGCTTCGATTCTGACAAGCTGAAAGATTTCGGTATCAATCCTTTGTATTAATTTTTTATTCGAATCGTTCGTTATCATGGGGCGAACGACGCAAAATGAGAAAGAACAATGCCTGCGGTTACATAGCACGCGCGTTCTGTTTGTGCTGCGTATAATCCGAGAGGAGAAACGACGTCGATGAAGCATAGAATTACGAAAGTAGTAGAAATCAGCCCAAGGAATTATTATGACAGTTGAATCAATGAACTGTCAAATCCGGTCACGTTTCAGCGATTACGTTGAGCAAGTTGAGCAAGTAGAACACACGATTCTTCTCAAAATGAACGAGAACGAATCAGCGTCAACGGATGCCAATTCAAAGTGTAAACAAAATTATGCATAACGTGAATGAATAATGAAATTAATAACGAAATGGATTCGCTGACGGATTCTGTCTGTCTCTTTCTCTCTTGTTACTTCTCCAATATTAAAATCTCATTCTTCTTATTTTATTAATTCTATTAACCTGAGTTCTCTCTAACAATTCTATTGATTAAAGATAGGCCTATTCAATTAAATTGTATTAATTAGAATTCTGTTAATTTTTCAGTTTCGTTGACATGAGAATTGAACAGTTATTAAAATTGTTGATAATTGATTAATAAATATATTGCTATTATAAAATCGCAACGAATCTCTCCTTCTCTCCATACTCTACGATCATATTTATAAACCGTTGGGCACGATTACGATAACTACGGCCCCCTATTTGAAAGGTCGTTTCTGAAAGCATTTTTGAAGAGAAACACGAGAAAAATGTTGTAAAAAAATTTTCCAACCAGTAGTTTTCGAGATATATCACATTAAAATATTGGACATGATAATAAAACGTTACAAAACGGACCCAATGACTTTGACCTTGACATATATTGTGAAGATTATTGTCGCGAGTATCTTCCATGTGTAGCTTAGAATCGTGCAAGAATAACCCAAACCAAATTTTCGTTTCGAATCTAACCCAATCCACCCACACAACAATTATAGGGTGGACCTCGCTTCGCGTTGTAAAGTATATGCGTGGACACAGTGGGTTCCGCCACCTCTACGGGGGGGCTCCACTTCCGAAAGATATAACCTAACCCAAACCTATTTCTGATTTAAAACTAAAATTTGGTTTGGGTTACGTTATATAACCCAAACTAAATTTTCGTTTCGAATTAAACTTTAACTTTAAATATCTCAAAAATTATAATAGACCGCCGATTAAGTTATAAGGAAAAGTTACTCAGGATCATAATATTGACAACATATATCAAGGTCAACATCGTTGGGTCCGTTTTTATAGTTTTATTATCATGTCCAATACTTTAAAGTGACTTATCTCGAAAATTATTGGTCGGAAATTCTTTTTACTATTTTTCCCGTGTTCCTCGTCAAAAATGTCTTCAGAAACGACCTTTCAAATAGGGGGCCGTAATTATCGTAATTACCCCAATCGTTGTAATAAACGTATGCTAAATCTCTACGATAGTCACAGACGTAGATAGATAAATATCGCGAAGTTCATCGTCGCGGAAAGCGGAAAAGGTGATTTTTGGACAAAAACATCGACCGACTGCTGGCATTCGGTAAGAAGCAAAGAAAGAAAGGGATGAAGAGAAAAGAGAGGAGGAAGAGCAAAAATATGTGGCGTGAATCGCTGGCCAAACGGCGCCAACCAACACAACCTCTTTTTCTTTTTTCGCAACAACGCTGGCTTCTTTCCTCTCTCTTTTTCTTCTCCCTTGCCTCTCTGATGTCTCTTTCTCCCCTCGAGCATGCTCGACTTATTCTCGCGTGCTTTCTCTCTCGCTTCTGTCTCGGCTTGGCTCATTGAATTTTATTCTTTGATAAAAGAATAAAAAATTCTTTGATAAAAGAATATTTCACGAACTGCGAGAAATTTCGCAGTTCGTGAAATATTCGAAAAGTGCGAGAGATTATTTCTCAAAGAAGAGAAGAAGCATGTGCACGATATAAATATACATGATATAAAATCGATATTAAATTGGACTATTTTGTAAAATTATTCATTAAATTTATATTTTATATTCCACATATTTTTTAAATACGTTAAATTATACTTGCTCGTGTAATTTATCAATTGCTTACAATCATCTCACGGTTGCTCTCATAGATTCTCATTAATTAAACCAACTAAATATACTAGCCATTAATTTAATTATAATTTAATAATATTTAAATCTTTTAATGAAGCAATATAAGATCTCGATCGAGAATCAATTTATCGCGCATCTATTTCGTCGCGCGAAAATATCTTTTGCTCTCTCCCTTTCATGGTTTTATCGTTTCTTCTCCCACTCTCAACGAAATTCTTAACTCAATCTGGTACGAATATCGTACAAATTTATCCAACAAATTTATGTCATCGTCGCGAAAGCCTCGAGCCGATAAGAGTCGCGCATTTCACTCGTATCGATATCGTCCCACGCGCGCGCATGCGCACATGCATACACATACACACATGCGCGCGCGAGGTCCGGTTGAACTCAGGTTTCAATTGCTCATTAGTGAAGACGTTAGAACGAAATACATAAGATACTACACGGCGGATTCGAGATTCAGAAGTTGGAACAGGTTTGGCCCCTGTGCGCGTCAGGGTTTCTCAACCACCTTCGTCGACAGCCGGTAATTTTAAAGCCGTTAGCCTGAATTTGAGGAACGATCAAATGACATACGTATAATATCAAAACACCCCTACAACGGGCAATCTAAGAGATGAGCGAGGAAAATTTATATAGTAATCCCCGAATCTCCCGGAGGGACTAACTTGGTTGCCGATTAATTAGTCGTATTGATTTTATATCAAGGATATAATATATGATTCTCTCTTTCTCTCTCTACCTCTCGAAAGAATCAGTTTATGAAAAATTGATAGGATTTTTATCGACAATATTGTATATACATTTAATTTCACGGGATGATTTTATTTTTAGTAAATTAGGAGATATGGGATATACACATGCGTGCAACCTTGTTAAAAGTAACTAGGAGCGTGTTTCTAGTATACATATATAACAAAGTAATCTTCGATTACAAATCGAATGTTACGATGCTCAAAGTGTATTTCAATCAAGCGTGTACCTTCGCCAATTACGGTAGGATTATGAATTAATTGACAATTACCAATAGCAAACAAACGATTATTATACTACGTATGATGCACATGTCAATATTCGGAAGTGCAGGTATAGCGCTTATAATGTATTGCTATCGTGTATGGTAAACAATTAATTGGAGAAAATTACGTTTGCGTAAATTACGTAACTGGCGTGCTATTTGATTAGCATAATGGAATAAAGGAACAATATGCATAGCGCGTCAGTATAATATACAGGGTGTCCCATTTTAAAAGTTCCATCCTCATAACTTTTCAGGATCAACGTTTGAAGGAAAACGACTCGGATAAAAGTTGTAGGGAACAAAGGGAGCTATCTAATAGCGACCTTGAATTTGATATTAAACGTCATTTTCAAGGTCATTTAAAGGTCAACTTTCGTTTTTTAAATGGAACCCCTATTTTTCATTACATATTCTTGTAGCTTATCTCGAGAGCATCCGAGTCGTTTTCCTTCAAACCTCATTGATCCTGAAAAGTTATGAGAGTGGAACTTTTAAAATGGGACACCTTGTATAACTTTCATGTTAACAATATTATAGCTATGTAATATATGTCGTTGTTTTTCCATGCAAAAATTGTAAAATAAAAGGCGACCTGCTTATTGCGGAGAGTTTAATTTTCACGTACAGTTATTATAAATTCTATTATATATATGTATTTTTCAAAAAAGGTCATTCTCTGCGCGGATATTTATTAATTTAAAGCTGTAACTTTTTTGTTTTTCCTCTTCTCGAAAAATCTCGCATACGTCACGCAACATAATAAAGCCGATAAAAAGCCGTTTTGTAACAAATAAAATCCCGATTAATAAAAAAATTATTACGATTCCCGGATTCGCGATAATCGAAATATCGAAATACGAGTACATTTATTATGTGGCACGAAATGTTAGCTTGCGTGTTTTCTTAAAAATGTATATGTCATATGTCAAAACATTGATAAAAACACGAAAATTTCGTTCAATTGTTCTATTATTTCTTCTAAATATCTATGTAAAACTTGAGCACAATTCTTTTAACGGTTTGGAAATTATTTAAGTTTAAAGTTAGTATTGATTTTTATGGAAAATTGCGTGTTGTAGCATTTATTGACAAATTTGACGAGGAAAAAATATTATCAACAAAATAAAAATTTTCACATATATCGAGAAAACTCTAATAAATATTTGTACAAATCTTGATTTGTCCATTTATAGATCCACTTACTCACTTAAAAGTTATTTACTAAAGATTGTAAAAAAATATTCTCTCTCTCTCTCTTTCTGCAAATTACTCGTTCTT